>NC_083462.1:33147132-33227132 GCF_030014155.1 Tachysurus vachellii
GGGGGTTTCCTCCGGGTACTCCGGTTTCCTCCCCCAGTCCAAAGACATGCATGGTAGGTTGATTGGCATCTCTGGAAAATTGTCCGTAGTGTGTGATTGCGTGAGTGAATGAGTGTGTGTGTGTGCCCTGCGATGGGTTGGCACTCCGTCCAGGGTGTATCCTGCCTTGATGCCCGATGACGCCTGAGATGCCCGATGACGCCTGATGCCCGTGACCCGAGGTAGTTCGGATAAGCGGTAGAAAATGAGTGAGAGAGAGAGTTTATTTAAATTTGATAAACATCATGGGACGAATCCCTTTTAAAGGCACCATGCACCAAATTCATGAAGTATATATTGTGAGATGGATATGAGTTCAGTAGTAGATACTTAACAAGACATAACTTCCTCAAGCGAGATTGAAAAGCATTAAATGACCTTTAATTTACATGTACTAACTCAGAATGACAAAGCAAAAACAAATATGTACAGTATGTGAACCTTAACCATTGTGTGCAGTTAAAGCAAATTTTCTTCAAGGACCTCTCTATCCTTCCCTTAACTCTGACCAATCTCCACGTTGTTGCTATTATAGAGCGATCCCCTAACATGATGCTGCCACCACCATGCTTCACTGTAGAGTTGGTATTATGATAAGCAGTACCTAGATTTCAAAACAGAGACACGGTTCATGGAGTTCAGTTTAATGGTTGAATGCTTGCGCCTGAGAATCTTTTTCCTCATAAATCTTTTACGTGCCTGCTACTGTATATGATTTTGCTCTGGTGTAGATCCTGTCTAGCTACTTTGCCCTGACTGCCTGATTGATAGAATATTTTAGCTTTCAATCTTTGCACGTCTTCTGAAGCCTGTTTCTTGTTCAACTCCCTGAACAACGTCCTTCTTTCCTATTGAGCTACTGATTTTCGGTCAGATGGCTTTAAGAAATGAGCTCTCTTGGTGATTCCAAACTTCTTCCATTTCACAATGATGCTTCTGGGAAAATTCACTGCTTAATTTAAATCGTTTTATTTTATTGGGTCAGATCTGTATCTTGACGCAGTTTGAACACAGAGATCTGAAGCTGCTTGGACTTCATGGCTTGACATACACTGTGAGTTGTGAGACATATCAGATAACTAATGGAAACAGGAAGCACCTAAGCTCAATTTGAGTGTTTTAGTCTAAATACCTCTCTTTCACTCTCTACACATGTAATCCTTCAGTGCCTGTCATCCTTCTTCTCTCTGGACTGCCTGATCCACCCTGATGCCGTACTCCTGGTTGGAGGATCACTTAGAGGATGCTCACTGCTGCTGAGGATGGACCACATGATGGACCACATGAACAGCCTGGAGATACATAGGATACTGTGGACGGTACCACATACTGTAGAAAGCATAGAGATGGTTTTAGGACTACCATGAAAAGTCTCCATTAGTGAACAATTGATAACTTTATTAAGGCAGAGATAAAGTTATTTCCTGGTTACACAATTAGCACTTTTTTTGAGAGAAATGATTAATAATCACATTGTCTGGTACAGTATGACCCAGATGAGGATGGGTTTCCTTTTGAGTCTTGTTCCTCTTTAATGTTTCTTCGTTATAGCGACTCAGGGAGTTTTTCCACACCACCGTCACCTTGAATAGAGTTGCACAAATCTAAAATATTAAATCTTCTTTTGCTTGTCATATGCTTGTCATTATGGATTAGCGTGTGTACCTGGATGGCAAAAAAGTCAATTTAATCAATTTTCAATTAAAGCTATAAGACACTAAAGTGCACCAAAAAAAAAAAACTGATGGGGTCTGAGTATTTTCCAAACCTTTTACACATATTACACGGTGTTATAATCATCGTCCATGAATGACTCATGAGCTCGCATCTCCTGTTGTGGTTTTAGTATTCATTGCCAGCTGTGTTATAAGAAGCCATTCAGCATTTCAGTGACCTAAATTTTTGCAAAGTGGGCGACATCATGTCTGCTGCCAGAAGTGCAAGAGGAAAATTCAGATCTTAATGTGCACAAACCTGTCTAGATTTCTGTAGCAATTTCTCAGAGCAAGAAGCAGAGGGTCAGTAGCTCAGATTTCTTTGAAATTTACATTTGAAATGCAGCACATTTAATACAAAATTGACTTGACACTGACGTTACCTTGATACGTGTCATACTTGGAGAAAGAGTAGTGAAACGCATGACTCAGTTCCACTAAATAAAAAATGCTCAGAAGCTCATTTACAGAGACAGAAAATGGACACACAGCAAAAATCTATGACTAAATAAATGAATAAATGACTAGCACCTGTAAGCATTTTTTTTATTAATTTTGGCTTTCTCCAGATTACTATCAAGACCGAATTCAACTTAAAAAGGAACGTCTTTTTGTTTGCCAGCGTGATCTTAGATCTAACGTAAAACACTCAGATGCTTTCGGTTCAGTTCTAACATTCTTTGTCCAAGAGATTTTTTGATAAACACAGTTTATAAGACACGAACATTATCTAATTTCCTTTTACAGTCACCATGGTGACAAATACAATTCATTTGGACATCCTGAAATGTCATCACTTCAAACTGTGAGATGCAGATAGTTACGTTGAATGTAACCTTTTGAACATCCATCCATGTTGTGTAACATTTATTTTACACAGTCACAAGGAACTTGAAGTCTATCTCAGGGGACTCAGGGCACAAGGTGGAGGACACCTTGGAAGGGGCACCGACCCATTACAGGGCAAAATCACACACAATGGTTAATTTATTGAAGTCTTTGGACTGGGAGATGAAACCAGAGAACCTGAAGGAAACCCCTAAAGCATAGAGAGAACATGCAAACTCCACACACAGGGAATCAAACCCCAACCCTGGAGTTTTAAGCCACTTAAGTTAATAGATTTAACTATTAAGCCACCATGCACCCTGAAGACCTAAAATAAATATGAAGACACACTAGATCATTATTATATATTATACTGTATATACATTTTTGGTGTTCTCTCTGGTGTTATCTCACATGGTTGTGGGTTCAAACATCTCCGCTACAGGGAGCTGCATCACTGCTGATGACCCCTGTGCTCTGACCCCAACTTCCTAACAAGGTGAAGACAAGAATTTCATTGTGCTGTTATGTGCTAATATAAAGGCTTCTTCATCTTCTTTCTCTTTTTCAGCTTTTTTTTTAACATAAAAATATTATTTGCTAATGTTTGTATAGACAATCTGTATAGACAACATATTACAATGGTTTAGCAGGAATTATTGTATTGAACCTGAGAGGTGTAATTGAGATGTAGGTCAAAAGTGGCCTGAATACAATTACAGTGCATTTAACGTCTGTGCTTTTATTACTTAGAGCTTGTTCATTGAACTCCTTTAACTCTAAAATATGCCAGATAACGCTCTTAGGGTCTGGTGGTGAAGTCAAACTTTATAATATCCGGGGGGATGTGGTAGCCTAGTGGGTAAGGCGTTGGATTACTGATTACAGAAGGTCATGAGTTCAAATCCCAGGTACACCAGGCTACACTGCTAGGCCCCTGAGCAAGGCTCTTAACACTCAGTTGTATAATTTGAAATAAAATGTTAGTCTTATCCAGAGTGTCTGCAAAATGCCATAAATGTAATATTTATTCATTTTAGAAAAAAAAAACCAGACAAATGAATCATGCTTATATAAATATATATATATATAGAAACATTATATTGCATTTCTACATTATTATATCTTGGATTAAAATGCTTTAGAAATGAAACTGAAAAGTCTTTTTCTAAAATATCCATTGCAGGTTAGTTCTTTTGCATGGCCCCGGACTGGAACATATTCAAGCGCTGATCTACGTCTAAAAGATAAAAGTGTGTCAAAGGGAAGGAAACACAACACAAGAAATGCATGACATGTAACAGTATATAAAGATGGGGAATTCACAAACCCTCATCTGTCACTGAATGGACCAGTTCTATGCTGAGGACGGACTACGATACTGACTGTTAATCTCAAGATGCACATCTCAGTGGTTAGTGCGAAGACTTATTTATTTCCTATAATTTTAAACAGCAATTTAAAACACTGAGAATTTTACTGATGTAATAAATATGTGTTAAAACTGTCATGAACACAATATTTGTAGAACTGATAAATGCAGAGATGCTGAAACACTGACAGCAGGCATTTAAATAAGAAGAATAGTAATCTGACTTTTCATTTTCTTTCCTTTCCTTTCTTTTCGTTTCCTCTCCTCTTTTCTTTTTCTTCTCCGCCAAGCTTTTCAAGGTCACACTGTTGTTGGCGTTGGGAGTACTGTTCATCGGAGCAGATCATTCTCCTGCAGGACGGAAAGAAGGAAAGAAAGAACGGAAAAGGGGTCCAGCTAAGAAGGGCTCCCTAAGAAAGGCCAGGAAACTACAGCTGACTCTCGATTCTGCAGTAGAAAGCCAACTAGATAACTATCAAATATCTCCAAGTCGGTCAATATCACCGTGGACATATGAGTGAGTCTGATTAAACATGTACATCTACACATGGTGTAGTACACACACACACAGTGAGAGGAACTAAACATGATTGGTTTATTGGTGTTTAAAATACTTCCAGAGCATATATTCACTTCAGATTGAACGTCTTTTGCCTTTCGGCACATAGCTATTAATTTTGCAGCATTGAGATTTCTACAGTAAGAAGTACATTGCAAACAACATATTAAGTTTTTCTTGTTGTATGATTACATAATAATGAATTTAAGATTTTTTTTTTTTTAGTCTTTAGTTTAATTAGTCTTGTTTTATTGACTCACTGCTAAATTGTAAGTAAAGTATTTGTTTGGTATTATCATAATTATTTGCAAATAGATTTAAAAAAATTTTAAGCTATAAATAAATAAAAATATCTGCAATTAGATTTAATACTATCTAGTTTATTGTGACCTTATAAGAAAAAAAAAAATACTATATAAATTTGACTATATTTAAGATATTTTAACTTGCTTAGATGCCATTTGTTTTATCAGCGATGTGCTTCTGGTACCTTTCCTTCATGTTGATGTGTAATGCTCCAGTACTGATGCTCCCGCTACCATGCTTCATTGCTGGTGTTGTGTCTTTGGGATCATATCTAAAACCCCTTTTTTTCTCCGAACCTGAGTCTTTTTTTGATCTGAAGGGATTTTATTGTTCTGAAATTGCATCTCTGTTCTTGTTTCTTAGCTTGTTGTTAAGAGTTTTGTGTAAAGTGTAGGAACCCAGATGATTGTTATTTTTACGTTGTCCTTCCGCATCATTAGGCTTTGTTTACACGTACTGAAATCGTGTGTGTCCTACAGTACCTTCTCCCTGAACTTTCTGAACACCTCTTCATAGCAACAGCGTTCCCTCGTGTTAGTGTCACACAAACAGAGTGAAGGTGAGGGTGCTTCCTAGTAGTAATATGCAAATATTATTGAACCAGCCAAACCACTTTTCTCTGGTTCTGTATCTTTTATTTTTGTTTTCACTATTAGAACTAGGAAGCACCCTCACCATCACGCTGTGTGTGTGACACTAACACAAGGGAACACTGATGCTACTGTGTGAAGAGGTGTAGTTGGTCTACAGTAATATTTAGGTAGATGCTTCTTGTCAAAGTAACGTCCACACGAATACAGGACCCAGAGTTTCACAACAGTGTGATCTGACTCCTGTATATCAGAGCCTGCATTCACTTTTTCAGAAATTTGAGCTAAAGTAGCTCCTCTGCTGGATCATAAAAGATGAGCTCCATGTGCATCAACAAACCTTGAGGCTTCTTGTTCCTGTAGCTGCTTCACTGCTTGCTCTTCCTTGGAGCACTTTTGGTATTTATTACCCACTTCATACCAGGAACACCACACGAGACCTGCTGTTTCAGAGAACCAAATCGTCTAGAAATCAGAATGTGGCTCTTGTCAACAGTCACTCTTATTTTTGCACTCGCCCATTTTTCCCGTCTTCTAACACATCAACATCAACTGATCACCTGATGTCATTTATATCCCACCTAAGATGCACCTTGTTTTAATATTATTGCTGATCATTGTTTTATTATTATTATTATTATTATTATTATTATTATTATTATTATTATTATTCATATCAATATCAATATTGCTATTAATATTATTAATCAAGTTTTGCTACACAACATTTAGCTAATATTTCTAATTATTCGCTTAATATAAATTATATTATATATAAGATTTTAGATGCTTTAACATCATTTTAAAATCTTTAAATTGTATAAATTGTTGCACTGTTGTCCAGACAGTTATTTCTCTTTTTCCAATTTATAGCCCACAAAAAAGAAGCCCATGCACTCCTCGCCTCCATCACTTTAATGATGTGAAGCGATGTCTTCTTTTGTCGATCTCGCTCTCATTTTATTTATTTTTTAATCATCTCAAAAACAGCCCACTTGTCTTTCCTCCATCGCTTTTTCGGCACGCTTTCTCCTCCACCACTTTATTCTTTTGTATTCTATTGGCAGATCATTTTACTTCATTCTTAAAACAAACCCTTCAAATAATAAAACTAAACCTGCCAACAGAAAAAGAATATTTCAAGCTTGAAACGAGTAAAAGTTTAACCAACTTGCATTTAGTTCATCTTTAATCTTATAATGACAGGAAACACGAGATCAATGTGACTGTATTTATAGATGTTCTGAATTGCCAGATTGTCATTTTTGTAGTGTGTAGTTATTGTGTTGTTCTTACTAAACAGTGCCTTAAGCACAAAACATTGTGCAATAGAAAAGAAATGAAACTCTGTGGGTTAAAGTGTAGAACGGAAGTGAAAATGTTTGGGTGTCTCGCCTCCTCCCAGGGTCTTTTACGACGAATCTCGCATTCCGAGCCGCATCTTCGAGGCGAAGTGTGAGAGAACAGGCTGCTTGAACAAAGATGGGATTGAAGACGCTGGTCTGGAATCCAAACCCATCTTCTACCAATTCCTGGTGCTCAGAAGAGTAAAGGGCAAAAAGAAGGACTATTCCTTCAGGCTGGAGAAACACACCACCAGCGTGGGTTGCACGTGCGTTTTACCGAACGTCGTGTCTCACATGTAGTGCTGCTGTTCCTGTGTATATGACTGAAAAAAAAAAAGTTCATACATTTCCACGGCTCTTTATACGAGCCATTAACAGTCACGGGTTGCTGTATTACTGCTTTCTTTTTAGCTCAGGAAACCATATAACATAAAAGGGCTTGAAATGAAGAGCACTGTTAAGTTGATTTTGTCGTTCTTTTCTCTCCTGTTCTGTTTTTTTAGTTTTAATTTAAGAATAAATGATCAACAAAAAGACAAAGCACAAGGTAGTGGTTTAGTAACGAGATGTTTTTACTGACCGTTATGTCAAATCATCTTTATGATAACCACAAAAAGAGCAAATGGAGTTTTCTGAACAATTCACATCGACATTATTTTGTAAATTCATCTAACGTCTAACGTATGTTAGCAGGTGGAATAATAACATAAAGAAAAAAGATACAGAGATACATTCACTTCTAATGCTAGGTCTCTTATTGCCACTTCATTAAAATATAAGTACATCTCTCTCTCTCTCTCTCTCTCTCTCTCTCTCTCTCTCTTTAATTACGTCACTGCTCTACATTCTTGACATGTTTTGATCTGCTCTCTTCTTAGCTGTCATTTCCTACCAAGTAATGTCTTTTAGCTTATAGCTTATATGTGCCTTTGATTTGTGCTTATGTATTTATTATGAAATATCATTCTGAAGACGCTAACATTTCTGAACTTAACGATATTTGTTGTCATCATATCTCTTTCATGAAAATGCATAATCATGAATATAATCCTGCTTAGGAAACAAAAGCAATGTGAATAAACATCCTTTAAAAATTTTTTATTGAGAAATCACTTGTGCCTCTATAAATAAATGATGAGTGAATAAACATGCATAGCTTGCGCTTTGCTAGGTGGTATACATTTAAGAAAACGTGTATAGACATACACTGTATATGAAGTACTGATCTTAAAGTTTGCATGATCTGCGTGTCTGTATTATTTATGAATTAGTTCTTGTTTCTTCTACATCATCACCTCGCTATGTACAAAGGACTGATTTTCTGAAAGGTTGCTGATTTCTGCCACCTGAACCTAGAGCTACTGTGCACTGTTGTCCGAAGAGTTATTACATATCACAATATACACCTTATGAAAAGAGAAACAAACAAACAAACAAACAAAACTTTGTTGTTTTAAATTGCCATTAGCAATGTCCTCTACTCGTCTCCGTTACATTAATGAGAAGCGATGCCTTCTTTTATTGATATCTCTCTCGTCCTATATTTTTTTTATCCATCCCACAGTCCACTTTTTCTTCCAGCACTTTATCGGCATGCTTCCTCCTTCAGCTCTTTATTCTTCCTCACTTCTTCTGCGTGCTTGTCCTAAAAGAGTGAAAAACAGGCCTCATTAGAGCAAATAAGGTACGAATCAAGCTTTCTAGATTATAGAACAATTCATTCATTCATTCACTCATTTTCTACCGCTTATCCTAACTACCTCGGGTCACGGGGAGCCTGTGCCTATCTCAGGCGTCATCGGGCATCAAGGCAGGATACACCCTGGACGGAGTGCCAACCCATCACAGGGCACACACACACACTCTCATTCACTCACACAATCACACACTACGGACAATTTTCCAGAGATGCCAATCAACCTACCATGCATGTCTTTGGACCGGGGGAGGAAACCGGAGTACCCGGAGGAAACACCCGAGGCACGGGGAGAACATGGAAACTCCACACACACAAGGTGGAGGTGGGAATCGAACCCCCAACCCTGGAGGTGTGAGGCGAACGTGCTAACCACTAAGCCACCGTGCCCCCCTATAGAACAGTTACTTTATGTAATTATATTATTTATTACATTACATTATATATTGTGTGCCAATGGATGAATAAAAGACCATTTAGAATTACATTCGTTCAATTTGAAGTGAACAGTAAGAAATACTAAAAAGCTCTCTGCTAGTGGTTCAGTCATTCTGTATCATTTATACTTGAAAAGACGATTAAATCCAGAGCTAGTTATATATATATATATATATATATATATATATATATATATATATATATATATATATATATATATATATATATATATATATATATTTGTCCTGATTGTACATTTCACCATCTGTAACCCTGCAATGTTTTAGAGTCGACAACCTGAACTAATCCAGGTTTAATTAAGGTTTAAAAAACAGGGTCAAAATGTTTCTGCAAAATTGGGTTAGGGTTAAAAAAGAAAATGGATATATGTATCTGCAATGTATATTAAAAGTGAAGTTGTTCCCTACATGAAAGACACACTTTGTGCACTGACATTTGTAGATTAATTCAATAGATTTACTATAAAACCAGATCACTACGTTTGAGTTTTTTTTTATTTATTTATTTTTTTTTTTTAACTAAGCCAATTTGGCACTCATTAGCTGCCTGGTTTGCTCCCTCCATCTGTTCTACTGAAACTGTTCACAGAGCGAGCATGATGCAAGAAAATCCAGCTCCAATGGGTTATATCTCTTGTTGCATTTCCTATTTTGACCACTAGGTGTAATAATAACTCTATTGATACTAGGTGGGGTTGTGAGGAATCTGCCTTGTCAAATAAAAAATAAAATTAATTATAAGTTTGATTTTATTCAATTTGTATTATTACATTATTTAAATGAGTATTTCAATGTCATTTTAATTGTACAGAGTTGTGAATAGTATAAAAGATGAGTCTCTGTTTCATCTAGCCCAGGTCTGTCACCACCTGAACCAACAGGTCCAACCTTTAATAGTCCAGAGCTCTATCTGAACCATCACGGATATCACTTTCTTTCACAGAAAGTGTCTTCTCTCATCCTGATGTGCTGTTATATTAATTATTTAAACATCCATCCATACCATGTCTATACCAGTGGACTCTGGGCACAACGTAGTAAACACCCTATACGGGTTGCCAACCCATCCCAGGGCACAACCACACACTGACCCACTATGGAAAATGTATTGATGGCAAACCGCCTACAGCCTTTGGACTGGGGAAGAAGAATATGTGAAGAAAATGTGTTATGTAATTCTAAATTACAACCAAAAAACAAAACTAGGACAGAAATATAAATGGCCAGACACCACACAGTGTGTTATATGGTGAATATGGACAACAACAACTGTCCTCATGTCAGAATACCTTTTCCTGAAGCCTCTCTAGCATGGCGGCCAGCAAGGCCTCGCGGTTCTCTTTGTTGGTCTCCATCTTTTGTTCCAGCTTCTCCTTTGCATTCTTGATGAAGTTGTTGTTCTCCTCAAAGGCCTTCTGGATCACCTCCCTCTCATGCTCTCTCTTCTCAGCCAGATGCTTTAGCAACTCTGCCTCCTGGAACTGAGGGAAGGCTTATGTGTGTTAGTATGTTATTGTCTGGAGATTGTTCTGAGTGAAGTGAGAAAAAGGCAGTGTGTGTGTGTGTGAGTGTGTGTTTCGAACCTTTCGTCTCTCTTCAGCAGCCACCAGCTTCTTCTGGATCTCCTCCAGTGAGGGGTCTTTGCGGTGCGGCATAGAGGCGTTCAGCTCAGGCACGCCGTCGAATGAAGGTGGCTTCAGGATCACTTCAAACGCCTGGCCTGACGCACGCTTGTTCAGCTCGATCACTTCCACGTCCTTGATCTCACACCAGTTCAGGTCCACTGCATCTATCAGAGAATATGTCAGATCTCATTTATTAAGTTACTCTGTCTAGCACTTAACTAATTATTACTCATTTATAATGACAGCGAAATGCTAAGATGTTTGTGGTATTTTGAGTAGCATGTTAGCAAAGAGCTAGCTGGTAGCTAAGAGCTAACATGCTACACTGAAGGTATACGCTGTGTCTTACCTTCAGCTTTATAGGTCTGCTTCTCTGTAATGTCCGACTTGATGCAGGAGCAGAACAGTGACACTAGAGGGAGCTCCTTCAGTTTGTTGCGATATGCTGAAAGGGGAAGAGTCAAATAAAAAAATGATCCTTTCCTTTACTTCACAGAATTGACAAACAACATTAATGGCAACTTGGTGAATTATCATTAGGCCATGTGGAGTAAAACTGTAATGAATTTGACAATGCAAACTAGTTAACATACCTGCCAGGGTCATGCTGTTCATTTTCTTTCTTCACGTACAAGGAGGCTTAATCTGTTCTTTCCACTGAGAAAGAAAGAGAGAGAGAGAGAGAGAGAGAAAGAGAGAGAGAGTACAGTGTGTACATCTGACTAATTGTATATGCAAAAATATTTCAACCAAATTAATGCTAGTGTTTTGTTCAGTGTTTAGCACTTTTCTGTCTTTCATTTCAAGACATCTGTCAACACACTGAATCAATAAATCAATGAATCGGTGAATCACTGAATCAATCAATCAATCAATCGATTTTGTCGATTTTGAGGAAAAGGCATGAATTCAGATGAGGAACACACGGCTACGGCGTCTACACCGACCCACTGACACAAACACACGTGCACTGAAGTACACAAATAAAGGTCAGTGATATATGTTTACTCTGTGTTTAATTTCAGAGTCACATAAACATGTGACCTTTAGATCATGCAGACAAAAAGCCTCATGTACTGTACCTGCCTCATGTGATGACATATACCTCTGTAAGTGGGAGACCACACACACACACACACTAACCTTGTCCACCCACCACCCCCCACCCTACCCCACCCACACACACACACTCACGCACACGGAACGCTGATCAATATCCACTTCCTGCAGACGTGGCTGTTTATTTACCGCTTGTCAGTAGAATGCAAGAAGAGCCACGACTGCGCTCAGAGCTTAACATTGTCAAAACGGCAGAGCACAACATGCTGGAAATGTCATCTGATGCTGTTTAATTTGCAAACTAACAATCTTTAGAAGGTACATTTTGTCTTGTTTTTTCAGCTGTCTCGAAAAAGACCTTTCTTTCTTTTAAATTCTTTTCAATCTTCGATTTTTGTTACAGGATCTGATATCTGATGTTTTTCCTGATACTGATACCAGGTTCTACACAGCATACATTGATGCTAGTAAGAATTTGCATCGAATTGATAGAATAAGTGCAACTTTTCCCTGTGAATCCCACTTTAAATGCATTACATAACTATGGACTTCTGCAGACGGAAAGGCACACAGCCATGCTCTGAGACCACCTAGACCATAAAATATCAGTCAGTAGACATATCAATAAGTATCCTTGCTCGCAAATAAACATCAAGCATCAGCACTGATTTCCACATACACACAATGTACACACGCCTCACAAACATTATCAAGGACTAACCAACTAATGCTGCATTAATTAAGCTATTAATCTTCATTAATGATGTCTGAGTGATGCAGCGTGATCAATCCAAGTCTTTGTTTTACTGATCAGATGAAATATAAAGGTTTTAAATGGTCAGAACCCCTTAAGGTAAGCATTCAGTGGTTTGTTTTGGTACAATGCACACTTACCCCCTCTCCTTAACAATGTCCGTAATGCTCGTCCCCCTCTGTCCTGCTATTTCTCCGAGTCTGCACGTCCTCAGATACAAGAGCTGAGCAGCATCAGTAGCACTACCACTCCTAACGCATGACATCACCTGCCAGCGCTGCTATTGGCTGAGGAGCTCAGTGCTGTCAGAGGATGGAGGGAAAGGAGGGGCAGCAACAGAGGGATATATAAGTCTATCTCTATATACATGTAAGGAAAAGGGATGGGGTGATGACTGTTACTTTTTTATATCATCATTTTTTTTTTGCATCCATGCCGTGTATAAAACCAACAGGAAGCTTCCAAAACTGCTGCGTAATTTGAACGAATTTTTATTTATTTATTTCTTTTTGGTGGAAACGGCTCTATCATCAACCAACATCAAAGGACTGCTTTGTACTGCACTGTAACACACTCTTTCTTTTTTTGTGCAATTTCTTACGTAAACATGCAAGATGGGATTTTGAAAAAAAAAAAATATAAAAAAAATGTAAAAATTAAGGTGACCTAATGCTCTGATGAATGATTCTCCTAGATTAATTGAAATATGCACACACACACACACGCGCACACACACACACACACACACACACACACACACGCACACACACACACACACACGCACACACACATACACACACACACACACACACACACACAAGCACACACTCACACACGCACACACACACACACACACACACACACACAAGCACACGCACACACAAGCACACACACACACACTTAGTTAATGAAGGCTTTAATGATCATTTGATGGTGCTTTAATATGTGAAATATTAGCTTCTTAAAAAATAATCTCATTTACGTATTTCAGTTCAGTTCATGTGTCAGACTCGGCTGTTTGGGCGTTGCTGCCAAAGACAGTCATCTGCCTCTTCAGGAGGTGTGAGACAATGCCGAAGGCTGTCGCCGTGCTACAATGCAGAGATGACAAGAAAAGAAGGAGCGGGACAAACCCAGTCAGAATGGAAGTAAAAAAAAAAAAAAAAAAGAAAAAAAATGACTTTTTACTCAGTAACCTACTTAATAAGAGGAGAATTCAATTTTCAGAAAGATTTTTATTACTGATTTATTGATTAGTGGCTAAACAGGAGAAATAATCAACTGCATGTTTCTATCAACATATAACCTTTAATTTCTGCTGTAACTTTAAATGTTATTAAATTATTCATGCATGAGGATCCATAGACTGAAATAAACCAAGCTAAGATAATTAAACCATTTTCTAATCAATTTTTTATTACCAATTTTAAGCTCGGCATATTTTTTTTTTCTAGAATATTAGCTTGAAATGAGTAAAATGTCTAGAAAAAGGTTTAATACATTTATATAAGAAATAGTAGACAAATATCACTATATTAAAGATTTTGCACAGCACGTGCTTGCGGATCAGAACCTCAGCCCTGGTGATGTGATATATTACAGCAGCTATATTCCCATAATCTAGGTGATGTCATCCAAATGACTTTTATTGGTATTAGAGAGAGAGAGAGAGAGAGAGAGAGAGAGAGAGAGAGAGAGAGAGAGAGAGAGAGAGAGAGAATGAAAGAGGAAGAACTAAAGGAAGTCGGAGTAACAATAAAAAGGGATGCTTAATGTTTGTAGAGATAAAGTTGACAGCGTGTTGTGATGTCGTCATCTCTCATCTCTCCAGGATATTTACGGATTCCCGATTACAATTTCTCCCTTACAGGAAATCTTCAGCTCTAATAAAAAATGATAGTCTAATGACATCAGATGCACAAACCCTGTGTGGTCAAGCCTGCCTTCGTGTATTCACTCACAGCTGTAGAACAGACTCCAAGCTGAAAACCTTCTGACTTGAGAAGTTCAGGAATTTGCACAGAAGCCAAATATGACTCACTCAGGTAGAGAGCGTGAGAGGGGAGAGAGGGAGGAAGTGCAATCTGACATCTAACTCCCTCCTCACCATGACTTCACTCTCTTGCCTGATCGATCCGGTGAAGCAAATTGGATTGCAGATTTGAATTCAATTAAAATGAAGCCTAAGTCATGCATTAAAAGGTGACATCGTGCTCACGCCCACAGAAAGCCACAGCAAATTAATCAGTTCTTTCCTGTTCTTAGCTCCTGTTTCCCTCGGACTGGATTCAGGGATTACTACAGAAATGACATAATTACTCTTATTACATTGGGCATTAGGTCAAATATCGTTCTGAGAAAGAGATAGATAGATAGACAGACAGACAGATAGACAGACAGACAGACAGGTAGATAGATAGATAGACAGACAGACAGAGAGACAGACAGACAGACAGACAGACAGACAGACAGATAGATAGACAGACAGACAGAAAGACAGACAGACAAACAGACAGACAGTTAGATAGATAGACAGACATACAGACAGACATATAGATAGACAGATAGATAGACAGACAGACAGACAGACAGACAGACAGACAGATAGATAGACAGACAGACAGACAGACAGACAGACAGACAGACAGACAGATAGATAGATAGATAGATAGATAGATAGATAGATAGATAGATAGATAGATAGATAGATAGACAGACATACAGACAGACATATAGATAGACAGATAGATAGACAGACAGACAGACAGACAGATAGATAGACAGACAGACAGAAAGACAGACAGACAGATAGATAGACAGACAGACAGACAGATAGACAGATAGAAAGATAGACAGATAGATAGACAGACAGACAGACAGATAGATAGATAGATAGATAGATAGACAGACAGACAGACAGACAGACAGAAAGATAGATAGACAGACAGACAGAGAGACAGACAGACAGATAGATAGATAGACAGAGAGACAGACAGACAGACAGACAGACAGAAAGATAGATAGACAGACAGAGAGACAGACAGACAGATCGACAGACAGAGAGACAGACAGACAGACAGACAGATAGATAGACAGACAGACAGACAGATAGATAGACAGATAGACAGATAGATAGACAGACAGACAGACAGATAGACAGACAGACAGACAGAGAGACAGACAGGCAGATAGATAGACAGAGAGACAGACAGACAGATAGATAGATAGATAGATAGATAGATAGATAGATAGATAGATAGATAGATAGATAGATAGATAGATAGATAGAGGGAGGATCAACTGTAAGAGAACTAAAGGGCAGAAAATGGATTTCTATTCCATTGAGATTTGTAATTAATTCTAGGCGTCGTAAAGAACGCTCAGTGCTGCTTTCTTCGCAGTCGGTAAACAAAAACAGACAGAACACATGAACACACACCCCTGCTCGAAGCTTTCTTGATGACATGTGACATTTATTTCTCTTTTATTGACAGAAATACTGTGTGTCTTTCAGTCTGATTAGGAACTGTCGATGTCACCTTGAAAATAAATGTCCTGGAACTTCTATTATTTTCTGGCTGTTCTGCGTTATGCCTCATTCTTAATCAAACACACACAAACACACACACACACACACACACACACACACACACACACACACAGTATATATATATACATACACACACATTGACAGTATATATAATAATTTTATTATTGTAATATTTTTTATTATATTATGTTAACAGGACAGGTTCCACTCAGAACAGGCCTCGTCATGGTCGACCAAAGAAGTTGTGCACACGTGGTCCGCGTCATATCCAGAGGTTGTGTTTGGGGAAATAGATGTATGTATGAATGCTGCCAGCATTGCTGCAGAGGTTAAAGGGGTGGGGGGGTCAGCCTGTCAGTGCTCAGACCATACGCTGTACACTGCATCAAATTGGTCTGCATGGCTGTCGTCCCATATGGAAGCCTCTTCTAAAGATGACGCACAAGAAAGCCCGCAAACAGTTTGGTGAAGACAAGCAGACTAAGGACATGGATTACTAGAACCATGTCCTGTGGTCTGATGAGACCAAGATAAACTTATTTGGTTCAGATTGTGTCAAGCGTGTGTGGAGGCAACCAGGTGAGGAGTACAAAGACAAGTCTGTCTTGTCTACAGTCAAGCATGGTGGTGGGATTGTCATGGTCTGGGGCTGCATGAGTGCTGCCGGCACTGGGGAGCAAAAGTTCATTGAGGGATCTATGAATACCAACATGTACTGTGACATACTGAAGCAGAGCATGATCCCATCCCTTTTTAGACTGTGCTGCAGGGCAGTATTCCAACATGATAACGACCACAAACACGCAGGATAACACCCAAACATAAAGGTGATGGACTGACCAAGCATGTCTCCAGACCTAAACCCTATTGAGCATCTGTGGGGCATCCTCAAAGGGAAGGTGGAGGAGCACAAGGTCTCTAACATCCACCAGCTCCGTGATGTCGTCATTGAGGAGTGGAAGAGGACTCCAGTGGCAACCTGTGACACTCTGGTGAACTCCATGCACAAGAGGGTTAAGTTAGTGCTGGAAAATAATGGTGGCCACACAAAATATTGACACTTTGGGCCCAATGTGGAGATTTTCACTTAGAGGTGTACTCACTTTTGTGCCCAGCGGTTTAGACATTAATGGCTGTGTGTTGTGTTATTTTGAGGAGACAGCAAATTTACACTGTTATACAAGATGTACACTCACTACATTATATTGTAGCAAAGTGTCATTTCCTCAGTGTTGTCACATGAAAAGTTCATTCATTCATTCATTCATCTTCTACCGCTTATCCGAACTACCTCGGGTCACGGGGAGCCTGTGCCTATCTCAGGCGTCATTGGGCATCAAGGCAGGATACACCCTGGACGGAGTGCCAACCCATCGTAGGGCGCACACACACACACACACACACTCATTCACTCACGCACGCAATCACACACTACGGACAATTTTCCAGAGATGCCAATCAACCTACCATGCATGTCTTTGGACCGGGGGAGGAAACCGGAGTACCCGGAGGAAACCCCCGAGGCACGGGGAGAACATGCAAACTCCACACACACAAGGTGGAGGCGGGAATCGAACCCCGACCGTGGAGGTGTGAGGCGAACGTGCTAACTGCTAAGCCACCGTGCCCCCCCACATGAAAAGTTATAATAAAATATTTACAAAAATGTGAGGGGTGTACTAACTTCTGTATATATATATATATATATATATATATATATATATATATATATATATATATATATTCTGTATATACTGTACTAACTTCTGTATATGTGTATATATATATATATATATATATATATATATATATATATATATATATATATATATATATATATATATATATATGCAAGTCCTACTACAGGACTCATTACCACATACATATCGATATGCTATTAGTGACGTGTCTTATGCGCCCTTGAGCTCTGATCTTCGAGCACAGAGGAGGTAAATATTTATCACCTCCACCAGATGTTCTGTGAGACACAGGAAGAAAACGATATATAGGCTGGAATGTGAGCCTGGGAGTAAGACTACCTTCTGGGAATATAGCCTTCACGGATGAAGTGGATTGCACTCGAGGATGACGCATGTGTCAGGGGAGGAAACACGCTTGCTGCCCTTCATGCTACACCTAGTACATTACATATGCTTTGTTCCTTTGTTTTAGAGGAAGCCTTTACAATAACTGTTTATTTATAATCATGAATTAATACTTATTTCAGTATGATCTAATGATCATTAGTTAAGTCATGTGCTAATCACTAACTAATGAAGAGCTACCGAGTCTGAACCCAAGTCTAACGGCCACCTAAAGTACATAATAGTACATGTTTTTTTTTACTTCATGTTGTAATTAACATGTAGAAATAAATGTGCATCATTTCACATTATTTCCATAATTCATATAATGCGTACAGAAACATCTCTTGAAGCTGGATTATTATCATCATTTACTCTGATCCTCCTTAAGGAACGTCCAAAGATGCACTAATAATAGACACCGATCATTTCACCTCGACCCGTTTTTGCGTCGTTTTCCATCTGTTTCTATTCCAGTCCCTCTGTCGTACTAGTACACACTCTGGATGAAATGAATACAATAACATTTATTCATTTAGCACTGAGGACGCACATATCTACACTGTAGGACATTTCAAGATTGCAAAACCTCACCATTTGATGTTTTATTTTCACCAAAAAGTTCAGCAGCTGTGTTAAGGTTGAGACAACGGATTATTTTAAGTCTTAATATCCAACCAGAACCAGAACCAGAACCAGAACCAGAAGAAATACGTTTGTATTACTTAACGGAGCTGTAATATTTTACAGTTTATTACCATTTAAATTCTGTTCTCTCTAAAATTATTTTCTTGTGTTTTAGTCGTAGCTAGAGCAGGATTGTTCGAGTTTAGTCCAACATGTTATTTAATACATTAGCTATGAATCATGCACTAAAGTGAGCTTAAGGTGGACTTTAAAATACTCAAACGGATCTAAGACTAATTCATTCATTTGTTCATTCATCTTCTACCGCTTATCCGGACTACCTCGGGTCACGGGGCGTCATCGGGCATCAAGGCAGGATACACCCTGGACGAAGTGCCAACCCATCGCAGGGCACACACACACACACTCTCATTCACTCACACACTACAGACAATTTTCCAGAGATGCCAATCAACCATGCATGTCTTTGGACCGGGGGAGGAAACCGGAGTACCTGGAGGAAACCCCCGAGGCACAGGGAGAACATGCAAACTCCACACACACAAGGTGGAGGTGGGAATCGAACCCCCAACCCTGGAGGTGTGAGGCGAACGTGTTAACCACTAAGCCACCGTGCCCCCCAGACTAATTCATGACTGTCACAAAACAGACTACGGAGGTTCAAGACAGGGTGTCAAAATATAACAGTTATAATAAATCATTATTAAGTGTTTAATAATTATTATGGATTTTTGGCACCATTCTATGTAAACTGTAGAGACCCACCCGGCGTCCCACCCGGAGATTAACAGTTTCTGAATCTGAGTCACAGAAATCAGAATTTTTTTTATTGGATATTTCATGCTACTAACTGAGGCTCATGATGTTTATCTACGTGACGTTATACATTGTGGTGCTGCCACATGATTGGCTGATTGGTTCGGGGTATAGGTGTTCCTATAAAAGTGACTGTAAGGACACAGGATACAAATCTGCACACTAACTGTTTCATTATGTTTACTTCTGTTGGTGTCACAGTCATGCAGATTTCATTATTACTACTCTGTAGCCCACTGTTTATGAAATCACTGTTCAACCTGACAGACTTGTTTGCAAGATTTGTTTTTTTTTGAGAATGAGCATAAATTGCTGAATGATCTGGAGTGCTGAACGCTGACATTATAGCTACTTAGAAATACATCCAAAATACATGGCTTGAAGCTAGAATGATTAACGTAGGTGTTTACTGAATACGGAGCAAACGTTCCTATTTAATAATCATTATTGAAGACACATTAAATGATATTCAGTTTATCAAGTACTCTACAGATATTTGTTGAAAGCTACATAAAGTCTCACATCTTCATCCTACTACCTTTCCCTCATCTTGCCTCATGTTCTGCAGGGAGTTAGTGCTCCACTGAGATGAGTCACTAGCTAGATATGACTCTTCCTCACAGCCGGTGAGATGAGATACAATCTGCTACTAGAGAAAAACTGCTTTTTTCCTTTTTTTTGTTTTTTTTTTTATAAATCACCTCTGCAGTGAGCTTTACATATACCCTGAGGTGTTGTTTGTGTGCTCCCTCTTGTGGTGAACATGTGCTTCTAATTGACTACACAATGTCATATGCCTTAAAGTGAATCGTTTATCCTCAAGGCAACAGCCGCTCTGTGTCTACTGGTTCATTCTTTCACTTATTTACTCGTAATATACATTAATATTCAGCTGTGTTTATTTGCTGTGTAATCGTACGAATTATGATTGTTATATCATACTCATTAGATTGAATTCACGACACATCTCTAGGTTGATATTTTGAAAAAATCTCTGCTACCATATGACCAAAAAACATAGATAAAAAACATAGATAAGACAGAACACTGCCTCTCCAAATCGTTATTTGAAGGTGAAAAAAGGTTTAAGACACTGATATAGTTATCCTTCATTCATTCATCTTCTACCGCTTATCCGAACTACCTCGGGTCACGGGGAGCCTGTGCCTATCTCAGGCGTCATCGGGCATCAAGGCAGGATACACCCTGGACGGAGTGCCAACCCATCACAGGGCACACACACACACTCTCATTCACTCACGCAATCACACACTACGGACAATTTTCCAGAGATGCCAATCAACCTACCATGTATGTCTTTGGACCGGGGGAGGAAACCGGAGTACCCGGAGGAAACCCCCGAGGCACGGGGAGAACATGCAAACATACTAACCACTAAGCCACCTTGCCCCCCGATATAATTAATGATATAATTTATAAATGAACAAATCAGTGAACAAATCTTTTTGGTGAACAGAATCAAACGATTCGATTCACTGGAATGAACCGAAATGACCACGTTTACTTTCATGTCGCATGTTACTAATAAATTAAAAAAGAAAAAAAAAATCTGTGAATATCGTGACAAATGTTACACTCCTTCATCCTTGCAGAACTTTTTCGTCTGTTTAGACAATATTCGTTATAAATCTAAACCTTTTTAAAAAGCTGCACACATAATTTAAAACTCTAGACAGCTCCAAACTCGACTGTGTTTCTAACTCTGTTGTGAACCTTCGCAGGCTTCCATAGGGAATGTGTGTCCTGTCATGAAGCTCATCCTACTTGTTAAAACATTCCAGAGACCCTCATTAGCAGGGATTGAATCGAGGCTGGTTGCTGCCTCAGTGTTGCACTATTCAGAAAACAACCCTCATCTTTCATGAGGTAAAATTACTCCTGTTTGCTGTCAGGGCTCATTATGTTGTGCTTACAAATGCGTACAAGGATTTCTGCATAAAACTGTATAGCAGAACGAACATATGACTTTTTATATATGACTATATGATATATTAATATCAATCATACACTTTCAAGTCAGGTTTTACTTTATCTTTGGTTATCTTTTATCATCACTGTTTCATTATTCCTCTGTCTGTCTGTCTGTCTGTCTAATCTATCTGTCTGTCTGCTGTCTGTCTGTCTGTCCGTCCGTCAGTCTGTCTAATCTATCTATCTATCTATCTATCTATCTATCTATCTATCTATCTATCTATCTATCTATCTATCTATCTATCTATCTGTCTGTCTGTCTGTCTGTCTGTCTGTCTGTCTGTCTGTCTGTCTGTCTAATCAATCAATCAATCAATCAATCTATCTATCTATCTATCTATCTATCTATCTATCTATCTATCTATCTATCTATCTATCTATCTATCTGCCTGTCTGTCTGTCTGTCTGTCTGTCTACCTATCTATCTATCTATCTATCTATCTATCTATCTATCTATCTATCTATCTATCTATCTGTCTGTCTGTCTGTCTGTCTAATCAATCAATCAATCAATCAATCAATCTATCTATCTATCTATCTATCTATCTATCTATCTATCTATCTATCTATCTATCATCTATCTATCTATCTGTCTGTCTGTCTGTCTGTCTGTCTAATCTATCTGTCTGCTGTCTGTCTGTCTGTCCGTCCGTCCGTCTGTCTAATCTATCTATCTATCTATCTATCTATCTATCTATCTATCTATCTATCTATCTATCTATCTATCTATCTATCTATCTATCTGTCTGTCTATCTGTCTGTCTGTCTGTCTAATCTATCTGTCTGTCTGTCAGCTGTCTGTCTGTCTGTCCGTCCATCCGTCCGTCCGTCTAATCTATCTATCTATCTATCTATCTATCTATCTATCTATCTATCTATCTATCTATCTATCTATCTGTCTGTCTGTCTGTCTGTCTGTCTGTCTGTCTGTCTGTCTGTCTATCTATCTATCTATCTATCTATCTATCTATCTATCTATCTATGTCCATTAGGTCATTTTGAAGGAAAACCTCTGTGAGGCTCAGTGATTGATTTTGGCAGCAAATGTGAGATTATGTGATATGATTTATATATGATATAATATTATGTATAAAACGAAAGCATCTTAGTAATATTGTCCTAATCACAAAGCCTCTTTCTTTGACGCCTTTTTTTTTTTTTTTTTTTTTTTGCTTCGCTGTATTTTCATCGTACTTTGAAATGCCTTACATTTATTAAAGAAAACAAGCAAAACACAAGACATTCATACAAAACACACAATCACTCACAGCCCACCCTGTTATACCGTAACGTGCCATTTTTTTTGCAAATGTTTGTACAGGTTTTTGCACATAAGATAATCAGAGCCTCACAAAGGAAGCTTTAAAAAAAAATGCTCATTTATTTTTATTATTATTTTTTTTTTTACATGGAAACAAATTTGGTCTCCAGCAGCTGGAGCTGTGGAACACTGCTTTATTTATTCCTTTACTGGTGATGATATGACTTTTAGAAAGGCCTCTGGCACTCAGAGAAACAGGAGCAGCTCAATGTTAGTTGACACAAGGGACTCCTTTTGTGGATCAAATAGTGCTGCCTGCCCTCTTTATCAGGGTTAATAGGAAGCAGATCTTGCTCTTCTGGTTCACTTCCAGGAATGTGAAGTGATGAAAAGGGAAGCTTTGTAGCTGTGTTGAAGAGAACAAGTCCCTGAGACACATCGTGGACATCCTCGGGTGATGAGGAACACTTCTTGAGAGATGGAAATGGAAATAAATACACTCTTTATTTACAGTATGTGGAAGGAAGGAACACACACACACACACACATTGAACACTTAATTATGAACATTATTCTAATACTAATAACATTATATTAATACTGGGTAGGTCTTCATTTGCTCTCAAAACAGCTTCAGTTCTTCATGGCATGAATATTTTGTTGAGATTCTGGTCCGTGTTGATTTGAATGTATCACACAGATCCTGATGATTTTTCAGGACACATTTATGCTGTGAATCTCCTGTTCTGCGACATCCTAGCTGTGTTGTGTTGGATTCAAATCCAGTAACTTGGATAGCCGGTGAGGAACAGTAAACTCATTGTGATGATCATGAATCCAGTTGTTCTTTGTAATGTTGTGCACTAATCATCATGCAGGAAGTAGTAGTAATTGTGTAGGAAGTTGTAGAAGTTGTGGCTATGAATGGATGCACATGCTCAGCTACTCTGAAAAAACTCAAATACTCTGTTGCATTCAATCCATGACTGGTTGGTGATAACAGCTGACAACATGTCAAGAAAACAACAACAACAGGTCATTACACCACGTCCACCTGCCTGGACTGTTGACACAAGGCAGATTGGGTTCATGGATTCACCAAATTCTTTCTGTTCTTGGCTGAAGGAATGTGACGTGATATACATGAAATCATGAAATCAGATGAAATCATTTTCATCTGCATGATTTTATATATTTTGAAGCTGCCACATAACTGATAATAAATATGTAGCTCTATAAATATGCTGTTCCTATTAAAGTGCTCAGTAAATGTATATGCATACATGTATAGCTCTGTTGTGGACTCGCAAAGTTCCTCAAGAGCTCTTGGTCGCTTAATTCTACTTGACTATAAACTTTTGTAGAACGGACATTATTCACTTTTACATTATTTCCTGTCCAGAGTCACCCAAATGAGGATGAGGTTTCCTTCTGAGTCTGGTTCATCTCAAGGTTTCTTCGTCATATCATCTCAGGGAGTTTGTCCTTGCCATCGTCACCTCAGGCCTGATCATTAGGAATAGATGTTATATATAGTAACTGTTTTTATATTAATGTAAACCTTGAGATGATACGAATTGTTAAAAGTGCTATACAAATACAGTACATTGAACTGAACTGAATTATTGAAATAAAATATTATTGTTAAGAATTGTGGCAGAACCGGAATTTTTTCTTTTCTTTCTATTTTCAAAATGTTATCAGTGCATAATATTTTTGCAGAACTGTATGAATGTAGGGGGTCACGGTGGCTTAGTGGTTAGCACGTTCGCCTCACACCTTCAGGGTCGTGGGTTCGATTCCCGCCTCCGCCTTGTGTGTGTGGAGTTTGCATGTTCTCCCCGTGCCTCGGGGGTTTCCTGCGGGTACTCCGGTTTCCTCCCCCAGTCCAAAGACATGCATGGTAGGTTGATTGGCATCTCTGGAAAATTGTGTGATTGTGTGAGTGAATGAGAGTGTGTGTGTGTGCCCTGCGATGGGTTGGCACTCCGTCCAGGGTGTATCCTGCCTTGATGCCCGATGATGCCTGAGATAGGCACAGGCTCCCCGTGACCCAAGGTAGTTCGGATAAGCGGTAGAAAATGAGTGTGTGAGAGTGTATGAATGTAAGATGTTCCTTAACAGACATGTTTTCTCTGTGGATTGCAAAGCTGAAGCCAAATCCAACTGTAACCATGTTGCTTTCTACAGGGAATGAGGTCTCAGATTAGTAGATTTATTGATGTTTCACTGTATGTTAAAAGGGAGTTGAGGCAGGAAATGTCTTATCAAGGACATATAAACCAGCTGTTACGTAGTGAGCACATTACAGTCCAGCCAGCAGTCAGCAAAGGCTTTCCTCTGTTTATCATGGTAGGAGGGATGGATAGGAAGAGCATAACCACATATTTACTATATCTCTCCAGTTACTTAGATAAGAAGCACGTGTTTATTTAGCTTGATTTGAATAATCTTTCTCCTTCCATCAGTTTAGTCAATCATAAGGTATGACATGCCTCTGAGTGTGTTTTTCCTGCATGAGCTGAAAATAACAATGCAGTCAGATGCAAGTTTAAGTAGCGCAGGCAGGGGCGTAGATTACGCGGGGGACTTTTTATAAAAAGTAAATTCGTCCCCCTCACTTTTTTAGTGGAGAGTTGTGTTCACCACATGTTGAGGTTTTAATGGAGCAATGTATATAAATGCAGCGTGATTTAAAATTCAAAGAGACAAGAAAGTTTAAGATAGTCTATACGTGATGTTCACGGCAATCAGTCACTCACTTGTCACGTCATCATCACGCGCCTCCAGTACTGTAGCTCGAGTCGCACCCGCGGTCCAGCGTTCGGTTACGATGAGCTCAAAGCGGCAAAAAAACGCTTCACTCCTTTTTTATAAAAATGTCAAGCAGTGTAAGTTGGCATATGGTATCAGAATTGTGTTGCACAATGTTTAGTAACTCTGCCTGTTGCTCTTGTTGAATAATTAGCAAGTTTTAATTTAAAGGATTATGAGGAAAAATAGCTGCTTTGACAAACGTTATATAAACTCTTTTATAACGTCTTTTGTTTTAACAAGTGTGTTATCAAAACCATTCAAATAAGAATAAAGATAATGTTGAACTGAGATTTTACAGCATGTTTAACTCTGCCAGTTCTACATAATATCAAGTATGTGTCACTGTATGTACACGACAGAGACGAGGACGACGGATAGTGACATTAAAGATGTCATTTTAATAATAAGGAGCCGGTAAATAAGGTATAAAGATGTCCTTTTAAGGGTACTGTCCCAGTGGCAAGCTGTTCTATTTCTTTCTTTCTGTTTTATAATCATATATAATCATAACGCATATAAAGCATGATTAAAAAAAATCATGATTAAAAATAAAACCTGTCATTTACACAAGGGTTAACTGGAAAAAAAACAGATAACACTAGACATTTCATCCCCCCCACTTTTTAAATGATGGCTACGCCCCTGAGCGCAGGTACTAGTATACAGCATACCAAGACTAAACAATCTCTGTGAGCTGTTTCATTACAGAATCCTGATTGTGAAATGAATGCTTACCCTTTAACAAAACCTGAAGCCCGTCCGCCAGCTGTGGTGTAATCGGTAATTAAGCTTATACAAGATACACACACATCTACATGGAGTGAGTTGACACCGATGGATTTGTGTTACAAGATTAAGAGAATGAGATTTAGTTTAAAAAGGATTAGTACTTGAAAGATCAACATGAGGCGATCCTTAGATCTTAGACAACATTCATAACAGACAGATAACTGCACTGTCATGTACTGTAGTCTTCTAATTATAAGAGTGCTTAAGAGGTTTAAGACAACAAATATCCATTATCCAAGTATGATCCGTCTGGGTTATACACGATATAGGCTCAGAGTAAAACAATCCAGAAGACACATCCGAAATCGTGATCAATAACCATATGTAATGTACAAACAGTAAGCTTGCATGGTATCAGAATGAAGAAGGTGCAGGGAAAATCCATACACAAGGTCATACACAAGAATCAGTCAGGATAACAGTTCAGCACTTAGTAGCTGGAAAGGTTTTGTGTCAGGCAGATTGTACACACGTTTTTTACTGAATTGAATGGAATATGTATTGAACCAAAAGAAGCAGGTATTGAATTAAAAACAGCAGGTATTGAAGTGAAAGCAGCAGACACTGAATCCAGTGCAGCAAATTCTGAATCTAAAACCTTAGGCATTGAATTCGAAAGCAGTCTGTACTGAATTGAATGCAGTAGGTACTGAATCGAAAGCCTTCGGTATTGAACCATGAATGTAGGGGGGCACGGTGGCTTAGTGGTTAGCACGTTCGCCTCACACATCCAGGGTTGGGGGTTCGATTCCCGCCTCCGCCTTGTGTGTGTGGAGTTTGCATGTTCTCCCCGTGTCTCGGGGGTTTCCTCCGGGTACTCCGGTTTCCTCCCCCGGTCCAAAGACATGCATGGTAGGTTGATTGGCATCTCTGGAAAATTGTCCGTAGTGTGTGATTGTGTGAGTGAATGAGAGTGTGTGTGTGCCCTGTGATGGGTTGGCACTCCGTCCAGGGTGTATCCTGCCTTGATGCCTGATGACGCCTGAGATAGGCACAGGCTCCCCGTGACCCGAGGTAGTTCGGATAAGCGGTAGAAGATGAATCACTAGTTTCACATGTATTTAGACTGGATTATACATGTAAATACATTGTGTCCAGCTTGAGTAATCAGTAAGAGGCCCCACTTAGAGATAATGGCTGTGAAAGGTAAGCATTCCGACGGATAAAGCCCTGTTTAAGTGCACTTACATATGCCTGCTGGTGAAGGAATTTCAGATTCATCATGTTCTTTGCCAGGTTTTCCAAAGAACCCAACAAAGAAGGTCTTTTATGTGTAACTCTGAAGTTGACAGACATACTCCACCCAAGTCACTGAAACCGTTTTCCATGCAGACATTCAGCTCGCTCAGCTATTGGTCTTTTTATGGCCTATGACGTGTCTCTGAGCTGGCACCATTGGCATATGGTGAGAACCTCCTTTTTATTTTTCCTTCCCAAAAACCACATGTCATCAGGGATAAGAAAGCCTCCTGCAGATTTGGACAGGTCAAACACAAAGAGGCAGTCACTGGAGGACAAGGATGAATAAATCCTCAGCCCAGATTAATAAGATGGAAACTCCAGGAATTAAATCCTGTACAGAGCTCATTATAGGTTGTGCTGCATTACTTTACATGTGTTGCTTTTTTCAGGCTCCACTTCCTCTTCTTTCAAGCCTTGCGTGACTCAAGTCAAATCAAATCAAATCAAATCAAATCAAATTTTATTTGTCTCATACACATACGTACAGGGTACGACATGCAGTGAAATGCTTTATGCAACTGTCCGGTATAAGAATAAAAAAAATATATGAAAAGTATAAAAAAAGCAAGAAATAAAATAAGAATAAAATAATAAAAAGTATAAACTATATAAGAAAACTATATAAAACTAGATATGTAAAGTTTGTTGTGACAAACTTTGATGTTGGCTTTGACGAGGCAAGTATTTGCAAAGGCCGGTGCTTTTTGGAGGCGAGTGGACATAAGGGTCAGTGTTACTTTTGGAGGCAAGTGGACAGAAAGATAGGGTGCCAAAACATTTGGAGGCAAGTGGAGACGAGCGTGTGACATCATCAGAATACACGTGAGGAAGTTCCCCTCATTGTTCTGAGTGTTTTGATATGTCACATGTCCATGTTGAAAAAAGTTTTTTGATTTTGCATATTTTGGGGGCGGGGCCGTGGGACAACCGAAAGGCCAGTCGGTACACCAATTTAAAAGTTTGTTCAGAGTATCACCCTAAAGGAGCTGGTCGAGTTTGGTGTAGATAGTTTGAAAGCTTGCCGAGTTATAAACCTCCATAGTTTATAATGGGAGTCTATGGGCAAAAAGGCCACTTTGAGACGCGGTACCGGAAGTACTGGTACTCGGATCACTTAGAAAAGTAATAGCAACAAACTTCAGACCAGCGTCTACAACATATCCGAATTTGGTGCATGTGGCTCGAAAGCTCTAGGCCGCATTAAATTTTATAAGTTTTTGTCTAAGCTTAAATAGGAAAACAGAATGTTGGCTTCTACAAAGCGACATAATTATGAAAATACAGATGAAGAAATAATGTATATAAATATACATAAACATAAATGTGCAGTATGGTGTGTAAATAGTGTATAAAGTGGCACTGTTCTGTGCAAGTCCAGAGATTAAAGTGTCCATAGAATGTCCAGGTGACGTGTGGTGTGTAAATAGTGTATGGAGTGTATAAAGTGTATAAAGTGGCACTGTGCTATTTACACACCACACGTCACCTGGACATTCTATGGACACTTTAAACCACTTTATGTCATTATGTGTAGCGTGTTTAGTTAAATCGTTTACTCACTTGTCTAGCCTTCACTGGACAAGCATTCTGATTTAATCTCCATATCCTGAAGTGACTTAAGCATGCTCTTTATCAACACTGGGAATAACATTTTAATCTAAACATTACAAGACTTACAAGACATTCTGGATATATTTCTTTGTAGAAGCCAACATTCTGTTTTCCTATTTAAGCTTAGACAAAAATTTATCAAGAGTAACTCCTCCTAGAGCTTTCGAGCCACATGCACCAAATTCGGATATGTTGTAGACGCTGGTCTGAGGTTTGTTGCTATTACTTTTCTAAGTGATCCGAGTACCGGTACTTCCGGTACCGGGTCTCAAAGTGGCCTTTTTTCCCATAGGCTCCCATTATAAACTTTGGAGGTTTATAACTCGGCAAGCTTTCGAACTATCTACACCAAACTCAGCCAGCTCCTTTAGGGTGATACTCTGAACAAACTTTTAAATTGGTGTACCGACTGGCCTTCCGGTTGTCCCGCAGCCCCGCCCCCAAAATATGAAGTATCAAAAAACCTTTTACAACATGGACATGTGACATATCAAAACACTCAGAATAATGAGGGGAACTTCCTCACGTGTATTCTGATGATGTCACATGCACCTCCAAATGTTTTGGCACCCTAGATTTTTGTTTACTTGCTTCCAAAAGTATCACTGACCCTTATGTCCACTCGCCTCCAAAAAGCACCGGCCTTTGCAAATACTTGCATCGTCAAAGCCAACATCAAAGTTTGTCACGCCGAACTTTATAAATCTAGTTACTCTCTGTAACAGGTATTTAGTTTTTGCTTACTCTGCTCTACTACTCGTTGAGCTGGAATGTTTGTAAAACGAGCTCAATAAAATTGTGCTGAAAAAGCATGTGGATATGATTGAAATGAACCACACGCTTGCCACTAACCAGAGACACTTATATGCAGACTGAAAGAAAAACCTTTCTGTCTGTTAAGTCATAAAGCTGCCTATTTTATGTATTTTTCAGTGTTTACATTATCACAGGTTACTGTGTGTGTGTGTGTGTGTGTGTGTGTGTGTGTGTGTAGGCTTCTGTTTCCACAGCAGTTTTGAACCCTCAGTGTAACCATGAATGTGCTCTCCATTTTGATTTAAGGCAGTAATTGGTGTGTAAAGGCGGCCTGACTGCACAGCACTGCACACTGTGATATTTCATGTAGCACATTTATGAACTAAGTACTGATTTGGAATCAGCCATCATCTTCTCCGTCTGAGTTCTCACTGCAAACTGCTTTCCCACCCTTTTGACCTGAGCAAACAAGAAAGAACGGATGAAGAAGTCCGTACGTCTCTGCTCTCGGGTTATTTACACAAAGATGACTCGAAAATGGCTTCCGCTTCTCTGTAACACATAACACACAATAAGAGTTTCTCTGCATTATAACTCCATATTTGAGCGCCAGAGATCCATTTTCTGAGAAAAAGGAACTGAAGTATATTAATACCTCACTGTTTCCTTTCTTTAAAAATAAGTTAGTGCTGACATTTGGAAAGAATCCTGCATTGCACTATGAGATGTTGAAATCTTGGAGGTGCAGTCTGTTTAAACAAAATACTGTACCAAATAATCCTTCAAATCCCAATCCTTCAAATCCTCAGTCTTACTACTCAGAACAGGAAGCATACATACTTTACTCTCTTTAGTGCATCTTTGTAATAAGCAGCACATGGGGGTTAAAAGGTCAGGAGTAATGCTTCACAGTGAAGGAAACGTTAAAAGCTCCACCTCTGACCACTTTTCCGCATGCTTTGCTTTTTCACAGAGTAAGGATTTAAAAACTAAAGATTAATAAATGATCAAACTCAGACTTTTTGAAACTAAACAAACTCTAAAATATTTTAGGAGACATTGACATTGTGCAAAGCGCCAGTAGAGTAAAAGCTTTTTTGGATTGCGTATGTAATGATTTGAATATCGGGCAGTAAAAGTTCAATGTCATTTCCAGGTCACTGCTCATTTTGGATTTGTTGTCTTAATGACTGTGGAAACCATGAAGATGACTTTGGGCTGCATTTATCATGAAAATGATCAGAGGATAACTTCAGGTTATAACTAGAATGAATTTCCTGGTGGGGAGCACGGTGGCTTAGTGGTTAGCACGTTCGCCTCACACCTCCAGGGTTGGGGGTTCGATTCCTGCCTCCGCCTTGTGTGTGGAGCTTGTATGTTCTCCCTGTGCCTCGGGGGTTTCCTCCGGTTTCGTTCCCCGGTCCAAACACATGCATGGTAGGTTGATTGGCATCTCTGGAAAAGTTGTCCATAGTGTGTGATTGCATGAGTGAATGAGAGTGTGTGTTTGTGTGCCCTGTGATGGGTTGGCACTCTGTCCAGGGTGTATCCTGCCTTGATGCCCGATGACGCCTGAGATAGGCACAGGCTCCCCGTGACCCGAGGTAGTTCGGATAAGCGGTAGAAAATGAGTGAGTGAGTGAATTTCCTGGTGCACTTTTTGACCATTTACAGTAGTACACAGTAATACAAATGAACTGATTATTAATCACAGTCTCTGGTGTCACCCAAGTGAGAACGTCCCCATTTTTTCCCTCATCACCGTCACCTCTGATTCTTACTTCGCCTGCTTCACCTGCTGAAGCTCCACGATGAAAGTTGTCCACATTAATAAAGTTTTATGTTGTGAAAGTCCTAAACCATATAATAATTTCTTGGCTATTTTCCCCTGGATACTACAGTACAAAGCTCTTTCCCAGAGCCTAAAAAAAAGAAAAAAATCTGTTTGTTTGTGCCCATGTTCAGCATCGAATGCCTTTGTCATGGTTAATATGAATGAAATTAGGGCATGGAAGCCTTTATTATGGCCACGTTTACATGACAGCATAATTAATTTATTCACATATCCTAACTGAGGATGTTGGAGTCAGAGTACAGGGTCAGAGCACAATGATACAGCGGGTTAAGAGCCTCGATCAGGGGCGAAACTGTGGCAGCGTGGCAGTGCTGGAGCTTCTGAGCAACAACCCAGATCCTTAACCACTTGAGATTGCTTTAAGTAATTTCAAAATTTGTAGATTTATATAATAATTCTGTTTTATCTAGAATACTAGGAGCAATATATTCACAGAAAGACAAATGTTTCTTTCATTAAAGTAAATAATGATATCAAACCCAAAATTTCTGCTCCCTGAGATGAAGTGCTTGTTTATAAGCAGTTAAATTTTGTCATCTAAAACCACTAAAATTCTGGGTAAGTTTATCCAACACAGGGAAAAAACACACATCTCACGCTGAAAGCCAACAGGGTCCTGACTCATTTTATAGCAGACTTGTGGCGGTAAAATAATTCACTTGTTTATTCTGACTGAAAAATGTTCCATAAGTCAATTTCCACAAGAAGGTTTAAACAGCAATAAAATATACATCAAGGCATGCGATAAAGGCTTGTCTGAGATAAAAGCAAGGCATTTCTAAGGAGAAATAATCTTAGTTTCAGTCAAGACAAACATTGTTGAATCAACATCGTAGTGTTTACATGGTGAGACACAAGAGGTGAGTGCTCGGGTTTAATAAGTGCTACAGGTCAAACAGGGAGGGACACGAGTAGCTTCTAAGTGAGTAGGCATTCAGTGAGCAGGCATTTAGTTGCCGTTTCTTATTTTATGAATCAAAGTGGCAGATGGAACCATGTTAAACTGATTATCTGTAATTAGTTCAGGTTATTTATAAGGATGAGACTCGGGTTCATTTGGAAAACGGGGGCTCTGTGAACAACCCTGTCCTGAATAAAAGCATCGATTGTCTTCCTCTGTGAAAAACAAAACAAAAAAGTTTCCAGTTCATCACCCAGCAATGTTTTAAACCTAGTTTAGAGCTGCAGTTTCACAAAAGCAGCAGAAGGACAGCTTACGGTTCACGTAAGCATTCCAGGCATTAACTCTTCAGCTATATTGTCCTACAGGGAACTAGAGAGGAGCAAAGAGGCCATAAAAAGCTCTCAAGTAAAAGCTCGGCCCCAGAGAGAAATGATTGGAGCGAGAATGAAGTGGTTCGTGGTGATAATTTTTCCAGTTTAGGGACACCTTATTGAATTACCTCTACTACCTTAACATTCTAATGGGGTCCACACTGGTCATAAATGAAGCTGGTGTGAAATACAGAGCTGATGCCATAAACTAAAGAGCAGAGAGACATATACCACTTTTCCACCAAAAAGAACCGGGTGCTGGTTCAGAGCTAGCACTGGTGCTGGTTCAAAGTTGGTTCCACTGGCAATCCTTCTAAGAACCGGTTTGCCTTTCCACCGGCTAGAGAGCATCACAGAGGCGAGTCTGACGTCACTGTATATGTGTCACGTTACACAGGAACGTTAGCGCCGCAGCGGCAAACACAAACACATCAACAATGGCGGATGTTGCTTTACTGTTAATGCTCATGGCTTTGTGAGTTACACATTAAAACCCAAACGCGGTGAATAAAACGTGTACGTGCAGCTCCATGTAATCTGTATAAACGGAGGTTGTAATCAAGAAAGTACATAACGTTATTTTATCATTAACACAGAAAAAAGTTAGCCTTAGCATGTAGCTACTTACTATCATGTGTGCTGATAATGTATCATATCGCGGTAAAGTAAAAGTGTATTAAACATTAGTATACTTAAGGTACATTATCAAATGCGCTAACAGTAGCCCCGCCCCCAGCTCCGCCCACAGCCCATGACACAAGCGGTTCTTAAGTCTAGACCAGCAACGTTTTGGTGCTACTTAAGAACCACTTTTCCTGGTTCAGAGCCGGTGCTTTGGCTGTCAAAAAAGAAAGAACTGGTTCTAAATTAGGCTCCGAACCAGCACTCAAACTGCCTGGGGGGAAAAGGGGCAACAGAGTGCTCAATTGATTGATATTTTTTGCATTAACTTCACAACCTACAGTAGCAGTTAAATATAAACATGAGGGAGTCTGGTGTCTAATGCAAAAGCCAAAGGTTTTAGCATGAAGACTAATTTGAGTTTAATCACTTAACAAAATCAACACTCGTGTGACCTCTTACCAGTAAAGACACAAGTGTACTGACTTTCTATGAGAGCTGCCCTCATGTAACATGTTTAGCTTTATGGTCGGGTCTTCATTAAAGAAATTAGTGTTGGGTCCGTTGCGAACTCGGAACGTGAGCTGACCCGCTAGTTCATTCAACTACAGACTGTTGTAGGAAGGACATTGTTTACATTCACATTATTTACTGTCTAGTGTCACCCAAACAAGGATGAGGTTCCCTTCTGGGTCTGGTTCCTCTCAAGGTTTCCTCTTTCCTTCCATATCATCTAGGGAGTTTTCTTTGCCACCGTCGCCTCCGGCTTGCTCATTAGGGATAGATGTTAGAGATAAATAGTAATTTAAATTAATTTTAAACTTTAAATGTATTTATTAACTTATTTACTTTATTCTGTTTATCTACTTCTGTAAAGCTGCTTTGAGACAATGTGAAATGTTAAAAGTGCTACAGAAATAAATTGAACTGGTGAAACTAATTAAAAACAATATTAACAATATAAACAATTACAATATTACACACTTATCACCTCTGGTTATGTTTATTTATAACTAATTCTTATTTGTTTATTTATCAGCTAATTGCAGTTTATATATCAGCTAATTATTGCATGTTCTCCCCGTGCCTTGGGGGTTTCCTCCGGGTACTCCGGTTTCCTCCCCCGGTCCAAAGACATGCATGGTAGGTTGATTGGCATCTCTGGAAAATTGTCCCTAGTGTGTGATTGCGTGAGTGAATGAGAGTGTGTGTGTGCCCTGCGATGGGTTGGCACTCCGTCCAGGGTGTATCCTGCCTTGATGCCCGATGACGCCTGAGATAGGCACAGGCTCCCCGTGACCCGAGGTAGTTCGGATAAGCGGTAGAAAATGAATGAATGAATGAATATCAGCTAATTAACTGCACCGAAGTCCACATACCGTTATAGTAAGGAACAATTTCGAGAGAGTTTGGGGGAAGTCGTGACCTAAGAGTTTGACTCCTAACCCTAAGGTTGTGGGTTCAAGTCTCAGGCCGGCAATACCACGACTGAGGTGCCCTTGAGCAAGGCACCGAACCCCCCCAACTGCTCCCTGGGCGCCGCAGCATAAATGGCTGCCCACTGCTCTGAGTGTGTGTTCACGGTGTGTGTGTTCACTGCTGTGTGTGTGTGCACTTTGGATGGGTTAAATGCAGAGAACAAATTCTGTGTATGGGTCACCGTACTTAGCTGTATGATTTTTTGCTCAGTGCGAGATTCTGTGGATTTGGTATGAAAGGCTCACCATCTGAACTAGTGACTATCCTCATTGACGCATTGATGCTTTTAACATCCGTCTCAGGTGATCTGAAGTAAAATGGGTCAAATGAATCTTGTGATCCGTTCATTCAGACTCCAGGTGGTCTGCGACGTTACTTTTGTTGCGTGAATCCTGACACCATCAATTGAATCTCCAGTGCTGCTACTGTATATGTCTCACATTGCTAATGTTAAACAACATATTTCTTTTCCTTTTAAAATCAACCCTTTATAGTAAAACCAGACACATGCGGTCTTCTCTCATATGCTAATTGCACAGTTATGTTCTTGATGGTGGACTTTAACATAATGTAAAGGGCAGAGTTTGAATTTGGCAGCTTACCTAGAAATTTAAGATGGATCAGAGGAAAATGGCCAGCTTAGTTTGAGCTGCTGGAAAGGAAGTAGTACCATATGTTCATTCTTTACTACTGTGGTGAGTAGACCAGCATCTCAGCATGCTCAAAACATCAGGTGTACAATACAATGTACTAATATAGTGGATGATAAGGGTATGTTCATCAGCCGCTTGAATAGACAAAGACGATCATGTATAAGCAATGCAGTAAATTAAGCAGATACCGCGCAAGCGCTTCGGTTATTGTTCACATTAAACGATCTCGTGTTAAACATCTCATTGACTGTAACATGGCTGTTGGTTCCAGGGCACTGATTTGAGAAGCTGTTGAACTGCTGAGCTGATAGGAAGGTAACAGTGACTCAAATAGCTACTCTTTACAACCGTGAATGCACAAAAGTGTACTTTAAACCTTGATGCAAATGAGATACATTAACCGAAGACCACATCAGGTTCCTAGGAGCCGAGGCTACAGTGTGTACTGGCTGCTTGGAAACTAGACTGTTGAAAGACCTGGAGATGCCAATTCCATAAATATCTACTTGTCCACTTTCACAGCAGATGTGTTCTTCTTTTTTTCTGTGTGTTTGATTGTAAGAGGTTGATGTTGCCTATTTCAGGAAAAAAAACCAATGTGTTTGGAGAAAATATCCCTCTGCTTGAACTGAGCTGTTGTGTGGAAATGCTTCTGATAGCCTGGAATGTTTTGGGCTGTTACACATTCCAGCTCTAACCTCCAGCGTCCCCACTGATATCAGCCAGGTTCTCTCGGCAGTAAGTAAGACGCCATCCGAACGCCGTAATGTTTTAATCAGAAATAGACAGAAATCCACACTGGATTTTGTTTGTAAGTCTTTGTATTCGTAGTCTTTCCCGAACTCCAGCTGCATTTACCCTTCATGTGTGAGCAATTAGCATGTTATTTGGTCTGATAATGCTCCTGTCTGGAATGTCTGGTCCCAGAAATAAAGATGCTAGACTCCTTCACTGGTTTTAAAGATGCTAACGAAGCATGCTGGCTAAGTGTAGCTGATAAGACCTGATAACTCCACTCCACACATGGGTTGGATATTTTAACTCTAAAATGTCTATAGTTAGAACTTATGGGCTAAACCGAGTATTGTGCTGTTTTATTCTGTTAATATGCTCACACTACTGACTGGTTGAACTCAGTGTAGTTTCAATGAACTACCCAGGGGCTAAATATCTTCCAGGTTCTTGTCTCTAAAGTTTAAATGTTACAAAAGATGTTGTTTCTTGACTTTTTTCTCGATAGGCCTGCATACGTTTTCATACTTTATACTGTATATAAAGTATGTTAGTTTATATACATAACTACATAAATACTGAATATATACATTCAGTCTATGATGAAGTGCAATGTTGCTGCACTTTGATTAGATTAGCTTTCACTTCGAGCTTCTTAACTATCTCCTTTCTCCAATACTATTTAGCGGCTACGGTACGTTACATCGAGTTATTTTTTTTTTGCTGTATTTTCTCAGTATCTCACTTTTAGAAATTCAATCCTAGCAGTCAAAGTGAAAACAGAAGTGAAATAGCATTTTTGATGTGTATGTGTATTTGAGTTCACTGCTGACTCGCAACTCGCTCCTGGTGTTATGGCTGAACGGAAATCAAAAGAAAGGGGGAGGGTGTGGAGGAAACAGGATGAGCTCAGACATTGACCGCTCACACAAAGAAAGCCTTTCTTTCCCTGTCCCTTTGCTTTCTTAACTTCTGCTCTCTATCCTCTGTATGGGACATTGGTTTTAGGATGACGTCCCACCAGAACAGAGCTCTCAGAGTCCAGACCCTGGAGCCACTCTTGTCCTGAATTAATATTGACTTAAATATGAAAGTTAAGGCATGTACTAATCAGGAACTAATGAAGAGCTAGCCTTATCTACGTGTGAGTCTGATTAATTTATAACATCCTTTAAGTGTAATTTTAGAGTCTGACCTTAATTTCAGTAGTCATGTGAAAGCGATAAGCAAATCAGCTTACTACCATCTCAGAAATATAGCCAGAATTAGATGTTTTGTCTCAAGACAGGACTTAGAGAAACTTGTCCATGCTTTCATCACCAGCAGGGTGGATTATTGCAATGGACTCCTTACTGGGATCCCCAAAAAGACCATTTAGACAGCTGCAGCTCATACAGAACGCTGCTGCCAGAATTCTGACCAGAACCAAAAACATCTGAGCACATCACTCCAGTCCTCAGGTCCTTACACTGGCTTCCAGTTACATTTAGAATAGATTTTAAAGTATTGTTACTCGTTTATAAATCACTTCATGACGTAGGACTGAAATACATTACAGATATGCTAACTGAATATAAACCAAGCAGATTACTCAGATCATTAGGATCAGGTCAGTTAGAGATACCGAGGGTTCACTCAAAACAAGGTGCGTCAGCATTTAGTTATTACGCCACCTATAGCTGGAATCAGCTTCCAGAAGAGATCAGATGTGCTTCAACAGTAGACACTTTTAAATCAAGATTAAAAACACATCTGTTTAACTCTGTATTTACTAAATGAGCACCGTGCTGCTTCACACTGACTGCACTTTTTATCTAAATCACTTTTACTCCTGTTTTATTCTTTTTAACATATTTTAAACTGTTTTTATTAAAATCATATTTATTTTCTTTAATTATTCTTTGTTTTTATTATGATTTTATCGTATGTCTCTTATTTTTACACATATATATATATATATATATATATATATATATATATATATATATATATATATATATATATTCTCTCTTATAAACTGTTTTCTAATTTCTATGTAAAGCACTTTGAATGACCTCTGTGTATGAAATGTGCTATACAAATAAACTTACCTTGCCTTGCCTACATGTTAGTACATGTTTCTCAGTTTAATTAACATGTCTATCTAAGTCTATAACACTCTTATATTAATCTTATAGTGCTCAGATTTTAAATGTCAATATATAATAACATCAGCTAAATGAATACTGTATTCACTGGAAAAGAAACGGATGGAGAACAACACAAAAACGGGACAAGAGGAAATGATCAGTGTCTATTATTAGTGCATCTTTGGACACTGTATTTTTTGGAATACAGTAAATTGTATAAAGTAGAAGAAGAAATGATGCAGATTTAACTCAGATTATAGATCCGAAATGATCATTAGTATAGTACAATAGCTAACAAAGATGCGCATCACATCACATGTAGACTTCATTATTTACTGATTAGTACATGCTTTAATGCGGGATTATTCATGTACTGTTATTGTAAACTGATCCCAGACGCTTTAATCAGCATCTTGGCACAGAAACATAGTTAATAAATTCTTACCAATCTTTTTTTCTTTCATACTGTAGATTGTTGTTTTTCTTTTGACATTTGTTAGGTACGTCTTGTCTTCCTTTAGTACGGATGTTAAAGATGCTTTCTACTGTGAAATCTAAATGTTATGTGTATGTCAAAAAATGATAGCATCAGGATTGAGCTTCTTCTTGTTTCAAGCAGAAAATCAGACAAAAGCACTTTTTCCCACTAAATCAACGCCAGCTCACGGGTGCCATTCACGACCGCAAACTGTGCGGTGCCAACTGAGAATAAAGCAAGGTGCAGATGGTAAACATTAACAGCAACAGAGCTGCCTTATAAATGAAAAGGGATTAACCGACAAGTAGCCATTAGTCTCTTGCATGCGCTGCGTAGACTGTGCATAAATAGCCACTTTAATTTTATTAGTTAAGGACTTCAAACAATGTGTGGTTGGGGTTTGCACGCATAGAGTACTGGTGTTTGTGGATTTGATTAGTACAGTAGCGACTATGGTGGTAAATCGAATCGTGATGAAGTTATAGATCTTTTACTTGTGTTGTTTCTTCTGTTTCTATCTGACATTCTTACGTATCTGAAGTACTGAAAAGAAGAAATGCCGCTAATGTCTTACATTGACGCCTTCAGGGCAGCTTATGCCACAAAGAAATCCTGATAAAATTATTAAAAAAATGACAGTACAACTTGTCTTTCCACAGTGATGCTTAAACGGTCATACACTAGAACGTGCAATCGTGCTGACATCATTGAATAGATTTCATTTAATTGTTTTTTTTTAGTATTTGGTGTGTAGACTTCTCACTCACTCACTCACTCACTCACTCACTCATTTTCTACCGCTTATCCGAACTACCTCGGGTCACGGGGAGCCTGTGCCTATCTCAGGCGTCATCGGGCATCAAGGCAGGATACACCCTGGACGGAGTGCCAACCCATCACAGGGCACACACACACTCTCATTCACTCACGCAATCACACACTACGGACAATTTTCCAGAGATGCCAATCAACCTACCATGCATGTCTTTGGACCGGGGGAGGAAACCAGAGTACCCGGAGGAAACCCCCGAGGCACAGGGAGAACATGCAATCTCCACACACACAAGGTGTATTAGTGAGCATTACTACAAGAGCATTAGTGAGATCAGACACTGATGTAGGAGTGTGTCTGTAGGGATTAGTGATCATTCAGCTATAAGAGCATTAGTGAGATCAGACACTGATGTTGGAGTGTGTGTGTGGGGATTAGTGATCATTCGGCTACAAGAGCATTAGTGAGATCAGACACTGATGTTGGAGTGTGTGTGTGGGGATTAGTGATCATTCGGCTACAAGAGCATTAGTGAGATCAGACACTGACGTTGGAGTGTGTCTGTGGGGATTAGTGATCATTCAGCTACAAGAGCATTAGTGAGATCAGACACTGATGTTGGAGTGTGTGTGTGGGGTTAGTGATCATTCAGCTACAAGAGCATTAGTGAGATCAGACACTGATGTTGGAGTGTGTGTGGGGATTAGTGATCATTCAGCTACAGGAGCATTAGTGAGATCAGACACTGATGTTGGAGTGTGTGTGTGTGTGGGGATTAGTGATCATTCAGCTACAAGAGCATTTGTGAGATCAGACACTGATGTTGGAGTGTGTGTGTGTGGGGGGATTAGTGATCATTCAGCTACAAGAGCATTAGTGAGATCAGACACTGATGTTGGAGTGTGTGTGTGTGTGGGGATTAGTGATCATTCAGCTACAAGAGCATTAGTGAGATCAGACACTGATGTTGGAGTGTGTGTGTGTGTGGATTAGTGATCATTCAGCTACAAGAGCATTAGTGAGATCAGACACTGATGTTGGAGTGTGTCTGTGGGGATTAGTGATCATTCAGCTACAAGAGCATTAGTGAGATCAGACACTGATGATGTAAGAGTGAGGAGGTCTGGGGTTCAGTCGGTGTTCCAGTTCATCCCAGAGGTGTTCAGTGGGGTTGAGTCAGAGTCAGGGCTCTGTGCAGGACACTCAAAGAGGGATATGGATGTTCATAGTGGCTGCAGAATGCCATGGATAAAACATGTTTTTTATTTTTGCTGTTACGCTTTTGTAGAGAAAAATAAATGACATTGTTATGACACCAAAAGTTTATTCTTTTGCTCTAACAGAACATCTTGAAACATTTTCTTCATGTTATACACAGTAACTAACCAAATAATGAATTGTAACGTATTAATGTATGACATGCAGTGTTCCTTTAACTGTTTACAGCTATATGGAACATCATGGAACATCTCAGAGACAAGATAGTTCCTCTTATTCCTTACATTGTAAATAGGCTTTCCTTTTTTTTTTTGCTTCATTCTTAAAGCTTTTAAAACACTTCCTGACGTGATACTGAGAAACTTCCTCTAAAAACTTACTGACCATTACCATTACTGACTGCTGACACTGAAGAACATGAGATAAAAATATCTCCTGACAGAAAGCTTTATCATATCAATTACTTATAATTACATAACACACCGTCATTACTGGGCTTAGATCACTCTTTGCGTATGAGCTGTTACTATAGAAACAATAACATAGAGATGTATTAACACATATTAACATGTGTGTTAATATGAACCCGGAAGTTAGCACTGATTAAGTCTCTCTGTAAGTCTCTCTGGATAAGGGCAGGAGTTAAATGCTGTAAAACTCTTATTTTTTTAATCCCAAATGAAAGTTGACGATATGCTATTTGACAATAAATTAGCACCTAGCTAATGCATCTTTACTTTTCTACATAACGATGCACACTACTGACATCACCTGCAAGAATATCAAAGCACCGAATGTCTCTAAGGAGAGAAATTGTTCAGCTTTCCTGGACTGCAGCTACAAACCTTTTCCGCAATTAATCCAGCAAAGTAAATATTAGCTCTGTCACTCGGCTGTCTGGCAGCAGAACAATTCCTTAAGCTCTTCTCCGCTGTAGGCATAGCAGCCAATACCCCAGTTTCCCAAAAGCATTTGAACTTAAGTTAGTTAAGATCAACTTACCTGATAGAGAGATAACGGTTTTTCTCTCACAGAAAAGCACAAAAGTTAAGGTTTAAGGATTTCATTCATTCATTCATTTTCTACCGCTTATCCGAACTACCTCGGGTCACAGGGAGCCTGTGCCTATCTCAGGCATCATCGGGCATCAAGGCAGGATACACCCTGGACGGAGTGCCAACCCATCGCAGGGCACACACACACACACACACACACACACACACACTCATTCACTCACGCAATCACACACTATGGACATTTTTCCAGAGATGCCAATCAACCTACCATGCATGTCTTTGGACCGGGGGAGGAAACCGGAGTACCCGGAGGAAACCCCTGAGGCACGGGGAGAACATGCAAACTCCACACACACAAGGTGGAGGCGGGAATTGAACCCCCAACCCTGGAGGTGTGAGGCGAACGTGCTAAACACTAAGCCACCGTGCCCGGTTTAAGGATTTATTTCTCTTTTTAGATCACAACTGGGTTAACAAAGCAAACTGTGTACAGTATGTCTGCATTTTGGATGGAGAATGAAAATAAAGAGGTTTCAGAATGAGTTTAATATATTACTCAGTTATGTAAGAAATACCATATGCCATATTAAATTGTAACATGACACATCAAATAAACAATAAAACCCTGCTTACTGTACCAATACACTTGAGCTCCAGGCTGCTCATGGACTGGAAATTCACTTATGGGGTATTTTCAATCAGAACAAAACAAATTAATCGATTCCTGGCCGCAAGTCTGATACAAAATAAATCAGGACTTAAACACCTTCAAATTTTAGATGCTTATGAACAAACACATGGGACATCTTAGAGAGCAGAAATAGGTTTGATATCACTGTTTATTCCGAAGATAGAAATAACTTTGTGAGCTTTGTGTGAAAAAGAAATAAGTTTTTTTCTGAATATATTGCCCTATATGACATACGGCTAAGTACGGTGACCCATGCTCAGAATTTGTTCTCTGCATTTAACCCATCCAAAGTGCACACACACACCGTGAACACACACCCGGAGCAGTGGGCAGCCATTTATGCTGCGGTTATGTTGAGTTCTTCACTGAAGTCAAATCTTCTTTTGTATTTTAAAGTACCTTCAACATTCTTCTTCTTTTTTTTTTACAGAGATGTTGAATCCACTGCTTTCAGACGTACTGGAAATGTCAAATAATTCACCAGGAATCACTTTAAGGTCTGAAAATAGATTATATTTAATATTATATTTATATTTAATAAATATCTATTAAAGGTCCACTGATTACAAACCTCATTAAATCATAAACAGTTTATCCAGTCCTGTAAAAACTGAGGATTTGAGGCTAATCTTTGGGAGCAGCTCCTTGTCCCTGACAGAATGTGGGTTGTGTTATGCAGCTGTCACGCAGTTTGATCGAGCGTATTTATGTAAAAGTGTGGAGGTTGTGTGTGGTCACGCAAAAGCGACGTGTGAGGCAGGCAGCGCACTGTAGTTTAATGACCTGTGTTAAACCTGACTGAGCTTTATTGCGCCAGTGCAGCTCCTGTTAAGCAGGGGCTCTTTCTTAATAGCACCACTGCTGTGAGCTAGTAAAAAATATATATGAAAGTGAAACAGCATTCTTCAGTGACATGCATCCTGTGGGTGTGTGAAAGAGCAAGATAACAATAGCGTAACACAAAAACATTAAAAATCCCCACAAACTTTGTGTGTGCGTGTGTGTGTGTGTGTGTGTTGGGGGGGCAGGTGGACTATTGGTTTGCCTCTAAACTTCAGGGATGGATATGCTGTGTGCGGATATGCATGTTCTCCCTGTGCTTTAAGGATTTCCATCAGAGACATATGCTGTAGGCTGATTGGCTTAAATAAAAGGTTGTTACCCCTTCTGGTGTGTTACCCGCATCATGCCCTGAGTACCCTAGGATAGACTCCAAGTTTCCAGAGACCCTGTGTATAAATGCTAGATAAATTCATTCATTCATTCATTCATCTTCTACCGCTTATCCGAACTACCTCGGGTCACGGGGAGCCTGTGCCTATCTCAGGCGTCATCGGGCATCAAGGCAGGATACACCCTGGACGGAGTGCCAACCCATCACAGGGCACACACACACACACTCATTCACTCACGCAATCACACACTATGGACAATTTTCCAGAGATGCCAATCAACCTACCATGCATGCCTTTGGACCGGGGGAGGAAACCGGAATACCCGGAGGAAACCCCCGAGGCACGGGAAGAACATGCAAACTCCACACACACAAGGTGGAGGCGGGAATCGAACCCCCAACCCTGGAGGTATGAGGAGAACGTGCTAAACACTAAGCCACCGTGCCAGCCCCCCCCCCCCGCTAGATAAATTAAATGGATAAATAAACTTCATATGCAGCAGTGAATTAAAAAAGCAAACAAAAGGAACGTCTTATAATCATTAGGAGTAACTGGGTTTATAATAAATCAGTATAGATTTAACATTGCGCAGTTATAACTTCGTTATTTTATAAGAATGTCTCCCACAAATCCCAAAGTCTTAACAGTGCTCTGTGAAAGTTCAAAATGAAAGTGGTAAAGGTCCAGAAAAAGCAAGGTGAGAATGTTACAGAACAGATGCGATCAACTGTACTCACTGTGGCAATGCTGTTAAATAAATACACCGGATTGTGCTATTGATATTTATGGTTCTATTCCGAAGAACAAAATATTTATCCGAACACGAGATGAAGCAAAGTCAGTCAGTTTGACATCGAATGCAGACGAATGTGATATTTCTGTTATTAAAAGATTAAAGAGATGAACTGAGATTTTTCACACTCAATAGATGCCTGGTTTTTGGAGTTGAGGTCAAGTTGTACTGGCTATGAAAGCACTGAAGGAGGATCGACACGCATTCCACACTTTTTTTTTTATCTTTTCGTCAGCTCTGATGCTTAGCTGCTAATCTTAAACAACTTGATGTTCATCCAAAGCCAATGACCTGACTTTTTATTCTCCCAGATTTCCAAATACCTCCCAGATTAACTGCAGGATCCATGGGGATTTTTAAAGAAACTATTTTTGGTCGCGTCTAAAATGTCAAGCAATTAGAGAGAGCTGGCTGAATCAGACCATGAGCTATCAGTTCTGGTTTACTGTAATATAAATAATGTATAGAAATTGTGAAACACCTTCAGTATCAGTCCTGTGTGAATGTTACAGTCGATTCTTGGGACACATTAACACTGAGACATACAGTAGTTCCTTGATTCCTCGCTCGTTATGCTATATGTGCCATGCAAGACACTTGCTATTAAAGAGTAAGGTTACTCTAATTACTCGTGTAGAAAGTGACCTGTGCTTCATCAAGAGGAAAAAGGACACGTCTTTATATAAAAAAATAAAAAAAAACTCTACCATTTATCCCATTATTCGTGGTGTAAGACATTGCTCTCAATCATCATCATCATCATCATCATCATCATAAAAACACCAGCCTAGGGAATATTTTTTAGTAGAATAATGTTCATCGATTCAATGGTGCAATATTCACAATTGCTTAAATATATTTCATCCTTCAGTTTCCCATCATGGCTTAGTGGTTTGCACGTTCGCCTCACACCTCCAGGGTCGGGGGTTCAATTCCCGCCTCCACCTTGTGTGTGTGGAGTTTGCATGTTCTCCCCGTGCCTCGGGGGTTTCCTCCAGGGTACTCCGGTTTCCTCCCCCGGTCCAAAGACATGCATGGTAGGTTGATTGGCATCTCTGGAAAATTGTCCGTAGTGTGTGAGTGTGTGTGTGCCCTGTGATGGGTTGGCACTCTGTCCAGGGTGTATCCTGCCTTGATGCCCGATGACGCCTGAGATAGGCACAGGCTCCCTGTGACCCGAGGTAGTTCGGATAAGCGGTAGAAATGAGTTTCCCATCATTTTCTCAAAACTACAAGCACAATTTCAAATATTTAAACATAGGCCATAGACCATCCATCATCATATTGAGATGTACAGGAGTTCCTAAAGACCACCCAGGACCATGCACTACCAGGTTGCCACCGTTTGGTCCTTGAGCAAAGCCCTTAAACCCCAAGTGCTTATTTGTGTAAAAGTATAAATAAAATCAAAATACCATAAATGGAAATAGTGAACGTCCAAGGGTCACACTGCCTCCCCATTGGACTGCGACTTCCACTATGATGGTGGCATAAATTACATAAGAATTTTGTGGTTTTGGAAATCGTTCTCATCTTCTCCCTCCTCATCCACCACCTCTGACACAAACTCTTCCTCCTCTACCATCAATTGTTTGTAACAACATGCAGCTGATTCTTAAATTAGCTTTTAGCACATTGTGTCTAAGAAGATCAGAATGGTTTTATGTTTTAATAAAAGAGTTCAGACTATTCACAGTTTGGTTCTGAGAATGGACTTTACTTTTTAAGTAATTAAAAAACTGTAAGAAAGCTGTTCTTAAAAATGTTATGTGCCTGAGAAAAGCGTGCAAGAGAGAGAGAGGGGGGGCAGACAGAAAGAGAGAGGGGGGGGCAGACAGAAAGAGAGAGAGAGACAGAGAGAGAGAGAGAGAGAGAGAGAGAGAGAGAGAAAGGGAGAATGAGAGAGAGAAGGGGGGAGACAGACAGAAAGAGAGAGAGAGGGGGGTGGCAGACAGAAAGAGAGAGAGAGAGAGAGAGAGAGAGAGAGAGAGACAGAGAAACAGAGAGAGAGAGAGAGAGAGAGAGAGAGAGAGAGAGAGAGAGAGAGACAGAGAAACAGAGAGAGAGAGAGAGAGAGAGAGAGCGCGCAGCTCCTGTGCGCCACTGAACCCTCAGCTTTCTTTCCTCATGTCGCTTCTCAGAAAGTGGATAGTGGATGTTCTCAACATTTGGATGCTCAAGCGATCCTCAGTTTGTCTTCAGCTTCAAATCTTCAGCTTGACGGAATGGTGCAAATGAACTTAAACCTGAAGTTTTAAGAAGTTTCTAAGGGACTGAGTGAGAGATCGGAGTGTAACTTTGCGGAACACTTTGCGGCTCCTGCGCGTAACGCGCGCTCCTTATCGTTTTTTGTTTTTTTTTACCTTGAGCTGTGATTGTTTTTGTTTGTTTGCTTGTTGTAACTCTATTTCGATCTGATCCTTTATTCTGTACGTCATGGAGCGCAGTAGTTTCCTCCTGTGTGTTGCTGCACTGTTGCTGCACGGATGCATTAGTTCAGCGGGATCTTACACACCACCGACACACACTCAGCACGCGCGCGCCGTCAGCAGACACAGGTGAGCAGATAGAGTGATATACTGCCAAAGTGCATCACACACTGTAAAACGTCTTGAAGTTCATTCCTGGGAAGAAGTTATGTCTGTGATGCCACTTTCGGGATTAGTGCATGGTTTCAAACTTCAAGTCTATAGCATCATGAAAATCACTGAGAAGCCACATGACATGAAGCAGAAGTGGATTTCAAATATATTCTGTAATGTTTTTACTGGGAACGTTTTCTCATCTGTCCCATTTTAGAGATCATACATGACACCATTAATGGATACATTCTTGTTATCATCCAAATGCGTAATAGTTGAAATGTATTTCTGAATCAAATGGTTAGAGAGAAAAGAAAGAAACGAAAGCCACAGTGAGTAAGAAAGCTTTAAATCAGTGGTGTGAGGGGAGGATGAGTGGAAAGTGTCAAAGAGTCAACAGGAAGAGAGAAGAAAATCACCATGCCGTATTGAGGGCATGGAATGTCCCACAAAAAAACATAAAAAATTTTATGCATTAGTTTATAGTTCTGGGGGTCACGGTGGCTTAGTGGTTAGCACGTTCGCCTCACACCTCCAGGGTTGGGGGTTCGATTCCCGCCTCCTCCTTGTGTGTGTGGAGTTTGCATGTTTCTCCCCGTGCCTCGGGGGTTTCCTCCGGGTACTCCGGTTTCCTCCCCCGGTCCAAAGACATGCATGGTAGGTTGATTGGCACCTCTGGAAAATTGTCTGTATTGTGTGAGTGTGTGAGTGAATGAGAGTGTGTGTGTGCCCTGCGATGGGTTGGCACTCCGTCCAGGGTGTATCCTGCCTTGATGCCTGATGACGCCTGATGACGGTTCTAACCGTCACTAGAAAAACTAAAAAGTACAGTAGAGAGTAGAGCTGCTAAGAGATGCCATCATACTCTTCTGTTTCTTGGAGACTGGGCTTTTTTTTATTATTATTAAAGCATCCGTTATTATGGATTATTATGATTCCAGGCTGATGATAGAAAGTGACAGAAAAAGTAAATTATCCTACACAATACTCACGTTACTAATACACCTCCTTACCAATGAGAATCAGGCCTATAGGTTTAACATTTAAGCCGAAACGAAGTCACACATATTCTTTGCATGCACTTCAAACAATATATTTAATAAATGTGTGTGAAAATGTGTAAGATAGATCAGTGCAGTAGAAACTAGATTTGTAAAGTTCGTCGCGACAACCTTTGATGTTGGCTTTGATGAAGCAAATGATGTGCTTTATGGAGGTGAGTGGACATAAGGGACAGTGTTACGTTTAGAAGCAAGTGGACAGAAACATTTGGAGGCAAGTGGAGACGAGCATGTGACATCATCTGAATACTCTTGAGGAAGTTTCCCTCATTGGGCTGAGTGTTTTGATATGTCACATGTCTATGTTGTGCTAATTTTTGATTTTCATGTGACGTCACGTGACGTCATCAGAATACCCGTGAGGAAGTTCCACTCGTTGTTCTGAGTGTTTTGATATGTCACATGTCCATGTTGTAAAAAGTTTTTTGATTTTGCATATTTTGGGGGCGGGGCTGCGGCACAACCGAAAGGCCAGTCGGTACACCAATTTAAAAGTTTGTTCAGAGTATCACCCTAAAGGAGCTGGTCGAGTTTGGTGTAGATAGTTCAAAAGCTTGCCGAGTTATAAACCTCCATAGTTTACAATGGGAGTCTATGGGAAAAAAGGCCAATTTGAGACCCGGTACCGGAAGTACTGGTACTCAGATCGCTTAGAAAAGTAACAGCAACAAACTTCAGACCAGCGTCTACAACATATCCGAATTTGGTGCATGTGGCTCGAAAGCCCTAGGAGGAGTTACTCTTGATAAATTTTTGTCTAAGCTTAAATAGGAAAACAGAATGTTGGCTTCTACAAAGCTACATAACAAGTCATGTTAAGACTACATAGTTCCTTAACTGTGGAAAAAGGTTATAATGTGGTAGAATATATATATATTTAAGCAAAAGAGCTGAAATTGGAAGGAGGTTTGACCACATAGGTTTTTTTTTTCAGATTTGTTCTTAGACAAATTGTGTGAGATCAATACGACAGTCATTCAGCCAAAATCCTCTTTCATTCACATACGTGAATGAAAGAGGATTTTGGCTGAATGACTGTTGTAGACTGTTCCAGTCTAGCTGTGGAATGGAAATCGACTTATCAGATATTTTCAGTCACTTCAGTTTATGTCTGAACGAAGTCTGGTATAAAATGAGTCAGGCTTTCAGAGTGAGTCGTTTGTTTTTCCCTCTGTTGGGATGACCTTACACAGAACACCATTAAAATCTCAGAGAACCAAAAGGGGTTTTATAATAAGAAATATATCTTCCCTAGTAGGCTCTAGGTTATAACAGAAATATTTATGAAACACTCCAAATTCTTAAAGCTCAGAGTGTCTACTTTCATTTGAGATTCCTATTCAGCATCACTGTGGAGTGTGAAATTACAAAGACATTCAATATTGAACATGGACACGTCCAAACAGGAGCAAATTTCATTTATTTGGCCTCAGACATCGGCAGCTCTCACACAAAATGTTGTATTGCACTAGAAACGGGGCACGGTGGCTTAGTGGTTAGCACGTTCGTTCGCCTCACACCTCCAGGGTTGGGGGTTCGATTCCCGCCTCCACCTTGTGTGTGTGGAGTTTGCATGTTCTCCCCGTGCCTCGGGGGTTTCCTCCGGGTACTCCGGTTTCCTCCCCCGGTCCAAAGACATGCATGGTAGGTTGATTGGCATCTCTGGAAAAATTGTCCGTAGTGTGTGTGTGTGTGTGTGTGTGTGTGTCCTGCGGTGGGTTGGCACTCCGTCCAGGGTGTATCCTGCCTCGATGCCCGATGACGCCTGAGATAGGCACAGGCTCCCCGTGACCCGAGGTAGTTTGGATAAGTGGTAGAAAATGAATGAGTGAGTGAGTGAACTAGAAACTATTCTGTCATTGTAGATCAAATTCAGATTTCATTCTTTTCAGATCGTGCTCTGACACACAGCAAACAAATCCCTGAGAAGTTGCTCATAGTAACATTGTTTTTATTAGTAAAACGATTAAACATTGAGGTTTCTCTACGTTTCTGTCAAAACTAGAGATTCTGAAAGGCCACCATTTGTTTCATGTAAATAAATAAATGCATGTCGGTTTGTCGATTCAGTGTGTGGGCGTGAACATTGACGTATATTTTGTTCGTGAGGGACTGTTGATTGACAGCTGCATCAAGAATAACAGCAGTATTGTCTCTATCCAGATCCACGTAGCTCATTTGAGTGAGCATAGTAGAATAGACCGCATGCTCTGGGATGGTGTATGCAGTCTGAGAGCACTATTTTCATTACAAAAATAGTTCATTGTGTTCTGAGATGCTCCGAGCTCAAAACAATCTGGTCATTTACCTCTGAACTCTCATCAACATCTTGTTTTGTTTTTTTGTACTATTCTGTGTAAACTTTAGAGACTGCTGTGTGTAAAAATCCCAGCAGGAGATTACAGTTTCTAAAATACTCAAACCATCCCATCTGCGATCATCAACCATGCCACAGATAAAGTCACAGAGGTCAGACTTTTTCTTCATTCTGGTTTTTGATGTGAACATAGATGTAAATAAAGCTCCGCACCAGTATCTTCATGATTGTATGCATTGTATGCATTACTGCCACATGTTTGGCTGATTGGGGAACTGCATGATTGCGCGGGGGGGCACGGTGGCTTAGTGGTTAGCACGTTCGCCTCACACCTCCAGGGTCGGGGTTCGAATCCCGCCTCCGCCTTGTGTGTGTGGAGTTTGCATGTTCTCCCAGTGCCTCGGGGGTTTCCTCCGGGTACTCCGGTTTCCTCCCCCGGTCCAAAGACATGCATGGTAGGTCGAGTGGCATCTCTGGAAAATTGTCCGTAGTGTGTGATTGCGTGAGTGAGTGAGTGAGTGAATGAATGAATGAATGAATGAGTGTGTGTGTGCCCTGTGATGGGTTGTATCCTGCCTTAATGCCCAATGACGCCTGAGATAGGCACAGGCTCCCGGTGACCCGAGGTAGTTCGGATAAGCGGTAGAAGATGAATGAATGAATGAATGATTACGCAGGTGTTCCTAATAAAGTGGATAATGAGTGTATTTCTTACTTCTAATATAAAAAGAAGTCATATTTGGTTGTGGTACCACAAGATAACCATTTATTAGAAGGCAGATAAAATGAAGCAGTGTGTTGTGGAGAGCTGTATAGTGTGGAACATCACTAAAGGGGTTTAAAACATCACTAAATCTCACTATATAAACAACAGCGGTTACTGAATAAAAGAGCGTCTAGAAATCAGTATCAGCGATCAGTGTTTTTATTAACATGAAAGCCAAGAAAACTGCAGTGAGCAAAGAGGTCAGTGTTTGAGTAGGTCTGCGACTTCAGAGTGTCTGTTGGATCTCCATTTTATTTGAACAGATGACGTTCTCTCTCTCTCTCTCTCTCTCACTCTCTCTCTCTCTCTCTCTCTCTCTCTCTCTCTCTCCTTCTTTACTTTGACATTTTAAGTGCTTGGGCCAAAGTTGGGCTTCTAGATGGATATCCTGTGTGATTGAGGCATCTGTAAATGTGACTACATTTGGATACAAAGCAAGTGTTTTCTTACTGGGTTTAATGCCAGTCACAAAGTTTATTAAAAACGCAGTCAAAAGAATTAGAAGAAATTATGCACCATCTAGCTGTCTGATACTTAGTAGTCCAGTGGATCCCAAATTCTGTAGGGCGCATGTTACTCTATACAGCAGGGGTGTCAAACTCAGGTGTAATTATATTTGGCCGGCAAGATCATATCGAATGTGCATTACAGCTGGCTAGCTGCATGCTCTGCTAATACTACAAATCCCAGAATGTCTTGCCACTGTATTGACGCGTAGTCACGAACAGCAAGCGCCCCTCATTCTCTGTTGAGTCGTTAACAACCATGTTACAGTCACATCGGGCAAGTTAACTCCACCCTCCACAAAAATGGCCAAACGAAAGATGGACAATAAGAGCTTTCAAGACAGCTGGGAGGCAGATGATCTGTTCACGAATATAAAGGACAGACCTGTTTGTCTTGTGGGCGGAGCTAACGTGTCTGTAACGATAAAATATAACATAAGAAGACACTAGTCGAAAAGTTGGATTTTCATTGAATGAAATTATTATTTTTGGTTGTTTTTTTTGTTGGTTTTGAAAAAGATTCACTTCAAAAAGGAACTTAAAATAATCCAGTGAGAGGCGTGATTTATTTTATTTATTTAAATAAGAAATGAACACCACTGATGTGTCTTTTATTATGTAGCTTTGTAGAAGCCAACATTCTGTTTTCCTATTTAAGCTTAGACAAAAATTTATCAAGAGTAACTCCTCCTAGAGCTTTTGAGCCACATGCACCAAATTCGGATATGTTGTAGACGCTGGTCTGAAGTTTGTTGCTGTTACTTTTATAAGCGATCCGAGTACCGGTACTTCAGGTACCAGGTCTCAAATTGTCCTTTTTTCCCGTAGACTCCCATTATAAACTTTGGAGGTTTATAACTCGGCAAGCTTTTGAACTATCTACACCAAACTCGGCCAGCTCCTTTAGGGTGATACTCTGAACAAACTTTTAAATTGGTGTACCGACTGGCCTTCCGGTTGTGCCGCAGCCCCGCCCCCAAAATATGAAAAATCAAAAAACTTTTTACAACATGGACATGTGACATATCAAAACACTCAGAACACTGAGGGGAACTTCCTCAGGAGTATTCAGATGATGTCACGTGACATCACGTGAAAATAAAAAATTAACACAAGCCCAATGAGGGAAACTTCCTCAAGAGTATTTAGATGATGTCACATGCTTGTCTCCACTTGCCTCCAAATGTTTTGGCACCCTAGCTTTCTGTCCCCATGCTTCTAAAATAACACTGTCCCTTATGTCCACTCGCCTCCATAAAGCACCGGCCTTTGCGAATACTTTCTTCATCAAAGCCAACATCAAAGTTTGTCACGACGAACTTTACAAATCTAGTTTCAAATTGAATTTCTTATGTGTTTGTAATATCAAGCTCTGGTTGTTCCAAATCCTGTGTTCAAGCAAAACTAAAGTTTGTTTCCTTATGAAAAAGGTTGAACATTACGTATCAGTTGCAGTTCATTTTTCAATAAATATTCAGTTTGGCCCGTGACTTTATCTCAGTTTTATATTTTGGCCTAATGTGACTTTGAGTTTGACACCCATGATATATAGTCTCTGGCCCTCTTACGTGCTTGACCAAGTCCAGTCTTGATTATCTGGTGACAAATTTATTTGGTCTAAAGCAATGGCAGAGAAGAAACCCAAAATCAGCTCTTCCTTCTCGGAAGTGGTCATTACTAAAATATATTAATCATATGTGGAAGTCTATGACAGAAAACCATCTAAAGAAACAAGTGTACAGTATTCAGTCAAATTGTCCACTAGAGTAACATATCGTCACTGTCAGGCGGAATCCTCGTATCTCCAAAACCGTTATTTTTCAGGAAATTATAAAACGCTGTACCTTATCTGCAGTGCACAGGGTTTAGTCCGCGTTGCAGTGGATTGTCTTGCGCTAAATTCCTGTCCTCAGACGAGCACCAGAACTAGCGGGGGTCAAGATTATTTTTTCTTTCAGCCCAGTGTTTTGAAAACATTTACCTCAGAAGACGTGTTGATTCGTTGCGACTCTTCTTGAGGAGAAATATGACGTGAAGCTCTCCCGCGGAATGAGAAAGAGGTGGACAGTTGAAGTGTCCAATGGAGTTATGAGATTTGCGCTCAAGATATTTTCAAGAATTTAGATTGGTTAATAACTTGTAAAAATAACAAACCCACGTGGGGACTGACCAATAGCATCGATATGTGAAAAAATATGAAATTGACCAAATTTGGACATACGAGGTTTCCGCCCGACAGCGACGATATGGAAACTTTTTTGTCAAGTGTAAGAGAACTTTTATATCTATATAAAGGTATATATGTATCTATTATCATATACACACCAGATATCATATACACACATTCCCCTATGATATATACAGTACATGTAGTAACAGAGACAATTATCATACGTATAGCCCACTTTTCACAGAAAGTTACTGGCTAGGTGTCGGGTCCATCTTTATGTTATGGTGATGATGTCCACTGCCAGGTGGGTCAGTCTGGGTTTAGACAGGGGAGATATCTATGACATTGCTCTATGTCGGACAAACAACAAAATTGGGTGAAATGCACCTTTCTGGTCATTCTGGACAGAACCTACCTTGGTGGTCCAAAAATTAGGAAAATGTGGCCATGGCCTGTGTGCCCTAATTACTTTATTATTTTTTATTGTCCAGAAACAGTAATAGAGTGGAACTGAGTACCATGACAATCATGGGCCATTGCATCCTGTCCTAGCAGATGGTTAATTTGATGATAAGTGAAAGACCACTTGTGCCTTGCCAAAACTTTCACATATCTGAATTTAGAACTACTCCCACGTTCTCCAGACCATGTGTGCTGCATTGACATTGATGTTTCAGAGAATGTGTCATGTGTCAGAGAACACTAACTCTTGGTGCCATCTGACCTTGTGCCACCCTGGGGATTGATGTATCTGACATTCACAGCAAAGTCTAAACAGAACAGCATGTGGCAATGTCTCAATTCCTCAGCACCTCAGTGGCACCACACTGTCTCCCAGCTAGTGAGGTAGGAAGGTCCTTGTCTTGAAAAACGCTGAGCTGGAGATCATACCCCTCTCCAGCAGGTCCAGTGTAGCCACTGCTGCAGCTGCATAAGCAATTTTAGTGTCCTCTGCACGGAGCCAGTACCACACATATTCAGCAATCTTCCTGAATTTGTCTAGCAAGCACCAAGCTTCCCAGCAATGAACTGTCACCTTTTTAGAAAGCTTTGTTCTAAGTTTACGATGTGTGTGGGGTAAGTGGATGTGTCCCTGCTGGCCTATTATTTGAAACAGTCATCCAGTGTTGCAGTATTCTGATACCTCTGACCATCAGAGACCACAGAACTGATTGCAAGGAACATTCACAGCACTAGACATAGGTATTGTAGAAGGGTAGGATTTTAAGGCACTTGGCCAATGGTTATGCGGCATAGGAGAGCGTTTTTATTCAGCTTCTTCACTATCTGTTTGATAGCTTATGAATTGTCTCTGCGAGATCTCACCAGAATATCCTCAATGTTTAAATAACCTTGATTATGTTCTAGTTAGTGGGCACGGTGGCTTAGTGGTTAGCACGTTCGCCTCACACCTCCAGGGTTGGGGGTTCGATTCCCGCCTCCGCCTTGTGTGTGTGGAGTTTGCATGTTCTCCCCGTGCCTCGGGGGTTTCCTCCGGGTACTCCGGTTTCCTCCCCCGGTCCAAAGACATGCATGGTAGGTTGATTGGCATCTCAGGAAAATTGTCCGTAGTGTGTGAGTGTGTGAGTGAATGAGAGTGTGTGTGTGTGCCCTGCGATGGGTTTGCACTCCGAACAGGGTGTATCCTGCCTTGATGCCTGATGACGCCTGAGATAGGCACAGGCTCCCCGTGACCCGAGGTAGTTCAGATAAGCGTAGAAGATGAATGAATGAATGTTCTAGTTAATAATAAAGGAGTAACGTCTGCTTTTGATGTGAGCTGGGAAAGTTCTGATGTCAACAGCACCCTTGTGATTTTTGATCACATAAGAAAGATTGCAAATTTGTTTAAAGAATTTAGACATGGATAAACAACATAGCTTCATATGAGTATAAATAGATTTTGGATGGAGCTCTTACACTTAATTGATAGATATTTATGACTATGGACTAGAGAAGGAAGCTGACCCCAAACCAGTAGACCCTACACAAAGCCTAAGCTGCTTTGTAACAGGCTTCATTTTAGGGGTGATTTCAATGGTGAGTTCCTCGCACTGATGGCCCTAAAGAGCAGGGGCAGTGGCCTGATTTTGTCTCTCAAAGAGCCTGTCACCAAGACGCTCAGTAGGGTGGGAGAAGCTGAATCAGAGAAGAGACCATCAAAGAGGTCTTAAGTCTGACCTGTATGCCTTCTGGTGACCTCTAGACCTTAGCTTTCTGCTAAACAAAACAAATGGGAAAATAAAACTTTTGACAGGCCTTTGAAGACATTGTATACTTAATCAAGACGAGCTTTATGGAAAATTAACAGATCACAAAAGGTAGCTCGTACGGTAAGTAGCTGTTTAGGTGGTTGAGATCTACGTCTATGCTTCTTATTTGGTGCACAAATGCATGAATGCATTAGACTGCTGTCTAACATTAATTTTACATTTTCTATTTAGTGTGTTGTCATTTCTGAAGATTTTTGTGTGCTGCCACAATCTTTGAAAACATGCTTTTACAATAAATAGCCCTTAAGACAGAATTTGCAGCAGTGTGTTAGTGTGGCCAAGTAATCTTAAGATTGTCATACGTTTGCTTGTGTATAAAAGCAATATGCTGACAGGTGTTGCCTTCTAGTTCAGTTAAGTTCCCCTATGTGTGAAGGTTTGTGTGTGTGTGTGTGTATGGTTCCCTGCAATGCACTGTTCCCACTTGGGTTGATTGAATTCCCTTGAGGTCACACAGGCATGATGGTTTCTTTACAAAGCTTTAGCAAGAATCCTCACAAGCAAGCAAATGACTCAGGGTAATCAATCATACTTTACCTCTGTATATTATATTTGATCATTCACCCATTAAAACGGTTGACATCATTTAAAATAGCGGACTATCTAAGTGTTGTGCCTCAACAGGATGGTGGTTACCTGAACCACTAATAAATTTGGAAAATACTGCAACGTTGTTGGCAAATCCCAAACTATGACTGTGAAATGATATTCCTGTTGCTCACCAGAGAGAGATTTGCTTCTAGAATAAGAGTAATTGTGTTTAGTCATCGCTTAGGGGAAAAGGAGGGCAGTGTTTTGGTAATGAGTGATACAAAAGATATTTATAGATCCTGCATGTCATGCTGAGAAAAGATATTTTGGTGTGCAGCAGTTCCATAGAAAAAAGAAATAGCAGCACTAAAATTCCACCACACCCTATACCAGCTACACACACACACACACACACACACACACACACAAACACACAGGCAAGTCTTAAGCTACTTTTACGGTGGCCGAGAAATGCAAAACCAAATGACAAATACAACGACAAAATAAAGTACAAATCGATAAAGGTAGCTATAGTTTGGCGGATGGAATTCGTACACCGATTGGACGAGACATCTGTCACTCAAGATATTCAAGAAGTAGAAAATTGTGTATCTAATTTTATTTCTCGTATGTTAGTATGGCATTCCATTTAAACAATTTTGTTTCTGATAATAGCTAGATGTGTCTAGCAACTGATGCAAATACAGTACAGTCGGTTGACAGAGAAGTGACTACCAATGGAAGTGAAGACAGTAGAGTGCATGTGATCTATGCATATATAATGTACACTGGTGAAATTTATACCCAGTGAAATCTCCATTTAGAATGTTTGATTTTAGCCTAATGAAAACTGGAATGCTAGGTGCACCTTTAGTAGGAACGTCTACTGACCACTTCATCGTACAGAGACTTAGAGACTGAATACTTGCAGCGGGAAAAGTCTGAAGGTGTGACATTTCTGCTTTTCTGCTCACCATAGATGTAACATGGTTTATTTGTGTTACCGTGGGCTTTCCTGTTAGCTCAAAACAGTCTGCTCATTCACCTCTGACCTCTCATAACAATAAGGAGTGTTCCGCAGATCTATCGCTCATTCAGTGTTTTTTTGTGAGGAGGTTCAAGAGGTTGCAGGCTGCTCAGGTACTTGTTCAGTCTCTTGTCATCTCTAGACTGGATTACTGCAACGCACTGCTAGCAGGTCTACCTATGAACGCAATCCGTCCTCTGCAAATGATCCAAAATGCAGCTGCACGGCTTGATTTCAACCTGCCAAAGTTCTCATACCACCCCGCTGCTGCGATCCCTCCACTGGCTTCCGGTAGCTGCACGCATCAGATTCAGAACACTGATGCTGGCCTACAAAGCCAAAAACAGACCAGCTCCCTCTTACCTCAAAGCCCTCATCACTCCTCACACTGCACCCCGCACCCTCAGATCTACCAGCACTGCTCGACTGGTTCCACCATCTCTCAGGGTAAGAGGCAAGTATACTACAAGACTCTTCTCTGTTCTGGCACCAAGGTGGTGGAACGAACTTCCCCTAGAGGTCCGGACAGCTGAGTCACTGGATATTTTCAAGCGGCGGTTGAAGACCTACTTATTCAGGAAACACTTCAACTAGCACTTCTTTCCTTATCTTTTGCATTTAAAAAAAACCCAAAAAAAACCAACCTTTGACACTTTTTCATTGTAACTTTGAACAACTGTTTTAAACTCATGGTATCTTAAGTATGTAACTTAGTGATCCAGCATTAATGTATTCAATGTTAGAGATTTAAGCACTTATGTACGTCGCTCTGGATAAGGGCGTCTGTCACATGCTGTAAATGTAAATGTAAATGTAAAATATAAGATTGAACTGAAGCTCTTGACATGTAACTGCATGATTTTGTGCTTTTATTTTGCCACAAGATTTGCTGTTATGACAGGTGTATATAACAAAGAGCAACTAATAAACAACTAATAAACAGTGTACTATGTGGTGACCTTTAAAAGTCCACTTGTTCCACCGAAGTCCACCGAATGTCACAGGAAATCAGCTGTGACGTTTATAGTGATTTCTTTAAGGACATACAGACCTCGTCCTTCATCGATGTAGATCAACTCTTCCTCTCTAAATTGCACTGGCTGTCAGGGCTGTCAAGTTTTGAAGACAGGCAAGTGTGACATCGCTTCCCCCCCCCCCCCCCCCCCCCCCCCCCAAAAAAAGGGGGGGGGGGATTAAGGATCACTGCAGGCCCGGCTCCAGATATGAGATGAAAGGTGGGCCAAGTGATATTCCAGGTGGGCCGATCGGATTGGGGGGGTGGGCTGGTGGGGTTCTTTAATGCTTTAATCTCTCATGTCTATAGTTTTAATACCATATATTTAAGACAATTGTTAGGGTTGTTTGTTATTGTTGTGTTTGTGTTTTCTTCATTTTTTATATTTTTTTGTACTTTTGTGCTTTTGACACCATCGGAAGCTGCAGATGAACTCGACTCATCCATTTTTCCGACCTCATTGCCGCAGATGGATGAGGAGGTGGTAGCTGTGTCCTGGAGAGCTAAAGTGGTTTTCTTTTGTCCTTTCGGAACAAGAAATCTGAACATGTTGTATTTTATTAGGCTATATATAGTGTGTTAATCAAGTTCACTAATAGTTCTAATAAAGTTACTGTGACTGTCGTTTATAAGCACGTCCGTTTACATCAAAGGTTGCGTGAATGTGAATGAATGAGTTGTCTGTCTGTCTGTCTAGGAGGGGAAAAAGGGGGTTGGGCAGAAATTAGAAAATAAAGTATCTCGAGCTGAATTGAATATCGCACCAATTTTGTGATTGGCTGTTATGTGGTGTGGGGCCAGGGTGGGCCAAGCCTCTGATTGGGTGGGCCAGGCCCACTCTGGCCCCCCCCCGTGGAGGCGGGCCTGGATCACTGACCGCAATTTAACCAAGTATTTGTTCAATTTTCATTTATTAATTTGTGTGTGTGTGTGTGTGTGTGTGAGAGAGAGAGAGAGAGAGAGAGAGAGAGAGAGAGAGAGTAGAAAGAGAGAGAGAGAGAGAAAGAGAGAGAGAGTAGAAAGAGAGAGAGAGAGAGACAGAGAGAGAGAGAGAGAGAGAAAGTAGAAAGAGAGAGAGAGAGAAAGAGAGAGAGAGAGAGAGAGAAAGAGAGAGAGTAGAAAGAGAGAGAGAGAGAGAGAGAGAGAGAGTGTGTAGAAAGAGAGAGAGAGAGAGAGAAAGAGAGAGAGTAGAAAGAGAGAGAGAGAGAGAGAGAGAGAGTAGAGAGAGAGAGAGAGAGAGAAAGAGAGAAAGAGAGAGAGAGAGAGAGAGAGAGAAAGAGAGAGAGAGAGTAGAAAGAGAGAGAAAGAGAGAGAGAGAGAGAGAGAGAGAGAGAGAAAGATTATGACTGGTGTTGTTTATTGCAAGTGTTTGTTGCCTTGTTGGACTCCTTTATCATTTGTAATGTTGCTCCCATTTAAAACAGTTCGGCTCAAGCCCAGACATTTTTAGGGTCATGATTGAAGACAATGTCCCGTCCAGAGACAAGCTGTTTAGTGTTGAGGTTTTTTTACAAACTGACCATCGAAAATACCCTCTCCAATTTTTTTTTTTCATTGGTTGTTGCGTTAACTCTTACCCAGATAGTGCTATTTTCTGATTGGCTATTATATAGCCTCTTATTTTGATTGGCTGATAAGTGTCAGGCTCGAATAAGAGCTCCAGGGGAGACGCGCTTGATTCCTGCCCGGTTCCATAGAGACAGCGGTGCGGACAGATAGCTACATTTTGGGTGCTGAGGCTTATTAAATATATGAAATATATGGCTTATCAAAAAGTTTTTCTGCGTGAGAAATACGATGTGTGGCAGGAGAGCGGGAGAAAAGACCGAAATGAGTGACTGTCACGCTCCATGCGTGACACTTGACAGCCGTGTATTATGAATAACAGTTGTGCCTCTCTGCAGCAGATATTGGATAAAAGCATGGCCAGACAGAGACCCCGGTTGCACCTTTGTCATATTAAATCTAAGAATTATTAAGCACGTGTCCTGTCTGCGGGATAAAGTTCAGGGTCTGAAGCCTCCCCAATGTTGATCTTTGCATCTACCTGCTGGGTGCCTCCTCTGGGAGAAAACAAAATGGCTGCTGTGACCTAATCAGAGCTAAGGAAAAAGCAAAAGGAACCCTGTTGTTTACCCTTAATTTGTGTGTGTGTGTGTGTGTATTCAACAGTTACTGTAACTTGCTGTATTTCTCTGTTTGTCTGTCAACAGGAACTGGTGTGCCTATGTGGTGATGAAATCTGTTAGCTGTGTAATGGAAGATGGAGTGGAGACCTTCGTGAAGCCTGATTACCAGCCGTGTGGTTGGGGGCAGTGCTCTCGGGTTGTGGCGTAAGTATTGCTCTGGTTCTTAAAAATACGGAGCAGGTTCCCAATGACCGTTCTAATGTTCTCATAGAGCAGCGACTTTGCATAGAAGCAAATTGAACATTTTTAAATCATGTATACAGACCAGATCATCAGTTCTTACAGTATGTTTGTTATGATTTTTTGGGGGACTGACAATAAAAGACATCAAGGTGTCATGTACTGAATCTTTATGTTTGCATGAGCCATGCACATGTCTAATGCGTGACCAATGTTGTTTTAACCGAACCGGAATACACAGAGAGAATCAGCAAGTACGTCTCAGAAGAGATTTCCATGATCTGTAGGGATTAAAACGACATGCAGGAAAGTGTAACGAAAGAAACGTTTCTATATACGATTGGAAAGTAGTTTGAAGAAAAAAAAAAGTTTAAAGTAAATAGCCGAAGAGAAATAATAAAGTGTTCAATGTCAAATCTGATCAATTTTTAAATTCACTGCAGTCTTCCACAGCAGAATTGATGGCAAGTCTGAAGACCCAAACCTATTTCGATCTTTCTAATGGAAGAGAAGTGCTTTCCTTCACTCACTTCCATCCATTTAAATATGAAGATATTAAATATTAGAGGACATGAAATATTAAAATATGGTTCTAATAACAGCAGCTTATACATTTGTGCTTATAGTAATTCTTAATTATTAATTTCTTAATTCTTAATCTTTCATTCGGACATTTTTTGTAATTTGGCTCCATCTTTAGGCATTTTCGGGTGCTTATTTATTTTTTACTGCCATAGCCATTAAAAGAGCTTCCTGGTCCTCCTTTGCTCAGCATTTCAGCTTCAAGATCTAAGAATTCAAGCAGTTGTATATGTTTTTACCTTTTTTCCTCATTGCAGCATACAATACAGATGTTTAACCTGACATCTTATGCTAACTCTGGTATATTATAAGCAATATGTTTTTAAGATCAGTCTTTCTATGTTCACTGAATGTGTTTAAATATATGTGTTTAAAACTTTCTTAATTGATAGATATCGGACCTTTAGAAGACCAAAGTACAAGATTGCTTACAAAATGGTGTCAGAGATGGAATGGAAGTGTTGCACCGGTTACTCAGGTGAAGACTGCACCAACGGCCCCAATGGAGACCCACGGCTCAACAACAGTGGACCTTCTACATCTGGATCTAGCACTGGGAATGAACAGAGTGGTGGAAAAGGTACAGAATTCTGTATAGTATATTATTATAGTATAATATTATTATATTATTAACTAGAACGTATATTTCCTGAAGAAAATATGAATGGTGCTTGCACGTGGCAAAACACCGATTTAAAACTTTGTTCAGAGTATCACCCTAAAGGAGCTGGCCGAGTTTGGTGTGGATAGTTCGAAAGCTTGCCGAGTTATAAAGCTCCAAAGTTTATAATGAGAGTCTATGGGAAAAGAGGCCATTTTGAGACCCGGTACCGGAAGTACCGGTACTCGGATCGTTATAAAAGTCATAGCACACCTCTCCTCAATGAGCCGGTCGATTTGACACGTCATTCATGGGTCTAGGACAAAAGCTGCCGGACAAGACAAGTTTTGTCCGGAAGAGTATGCAGGATAGTAATAATGTTGCTTTGCAGGCCCCATTAACTAGAACGTACATTTCCTGAAGAAAATGTGAATGGTGCTTGCACGTGGCAAATCCCAGAGGCTAGTCGAGACGAGCATGTGACGTCATCTGAATACCCCTGAGGAAGTTTTCCTCATTGTGCTGAGTGGTTTGATATGTCACATGTCCATGTTGTGCTATTTTTTTATTTTCACGTGACATAACGTGACGTCATCAAATTACACGTGAGGAAGTTCCCCTCATTGTTGTGAGTGTTTTGATATGTCACATGTTCATGTTGTAAAAAGTTTTTTGATTTTGCATATTTTGGGGGCGGGGCTACGGGACAACCGGAAGGCCAGTCGGTACACCAATTTAATCATTTTGTATAGAGTATCACCCTAAAGGAGCTGGCCGATGCCACTTTGAGACCCGGTACCGGAAGTACCGGTACTCGGATCGCTTAGAAAAGTCATAGCACACCTCTCCTCAATGACCCGGTCGATTTGACATGTCATTCATCAGTCTAAAAGCTGCAGGACAAGTTACGCGCCAAAGTTTTGTCCGGCACAATAGTAATAATGTTACTTTGCGAGCACCATTAATAATAGACCCTTTAGTTCAGGCAGTATATCTACTGTGTCTGTCTATGGTTCTGTGTAGTTAGTGCCTACAATATTTGAAACATATTTTGACCAAATGTAATTGGTGAATTTTGAATTAGGGCCTGTTCACCCCTGGAAGTGGACTGCTGAAACACAACTGTTTATACCTAGCGTTGAGAATGAGTCTCCTGTGAGCACCTGAGATCTGATTTCATACATCATTTCCTCCAGGATGCAACCATAATGATTGGAGCCTATATTGTTAAAATGAGAAATTTGCAGCAACGTTTTGATTTACATAATCATCAGGACCGGCATTTATCATTTACCTTCTATCCGTGATAGGGCTTGATGACATTGTTGGCATATGTAGTTATACAGGATTGTCAGGGTAAACTACACACTCAAGCTACATTTCCAGTTTAAGTTCTAGACTCAGCTGCAGACTGCTGGAAGTACAGAACCAAGCCAAAAGCTATACAAATAATAGAGTTCCCATATTTATTGAGTGTTTTTATTTTCCCAGGCAGTGGCGATCATGATAAAATCATCCAACTTGAGGAAAAGATTCAAAGTCTGACTGATAAACTAGATAAAATGCAGTCCACATTAGAGGGAGTGAATCAAAGACTACACGAAGAGTCACATGGAGTCCACATCGCTGACGCAGCGCAACCAGAAATGAGAGAAACCATTAACAGTATTCAGACCAAGCTGGATCTGCTTGACAACATGACGCAAGTGCATGACAGGACCCTCGTCAGTATAAACAACCATCTGGTCAGTGGCAGTAATGCAGGCAATGAGCTAGACAGAGATGATCAATACAGCAAAATGAAGGATGAGATACTACGGGAACTAGAACTTCGCATCACGCTCTCCTGCTCCGCCTGCCAGAGTGGAGTGGAGAACATTCGGCAGCAACAGCAGGAGGACAGGGAGAGAATCCGTGCCCTGGAAAAGCACATAAGTGTCATGGAGCTTCACCACAAGCAGACAGTTGAGGTCTTGCAGAGGGATCTGGCCCAATCACAGACCTGCTGTGATGGCTCCATGGCGGACCTGGAAAGGCGAGTGGGTGCGGTTGAAAAGAAGGTTAGTTCCACTGCAGAAGCATATGACGTCCTACAGGGGCGCATTGAGAAAGAGTTGAAAGGAACCAGTGGGAATACAGGACGAGAAAAGGGATCAGAGGAGAAGCTAAACAGTCGGTTGAGAGAGCTGGAGCGCCGACTGAATGGAACAGTGAGGAAAGCTGAGCAGAAATGCTCTCACACCGAGACCAGCATGAAGGAGTTTCTGCAAAGAGAAATCAGCAAGATACGGAACTCTGTTCTTAAGCAAGATCATTATGACCTCAGACTTTCTAATATCGAGCTCGACATGAGGGACCTAAAGGATAACGTCAATGTCCACACTGATCGACTAAGTGAGTTGGAAAATAAGACATCTGTCTTCGACAGCAAGTTGTCATCAGTGGTTGTTTTGTGTGCAGATACATGTGCAGCACAAGAAAATAAGACTGAGGATGTTGTGAAAACATTAGAGTGGAAAGTCATTGCCAATCAGGAAGACATCCAGAGGTTTGACACCAGGCTGAAAGATCTCTCTGTGTCTGGTGACTCCATGAGGAACCACATTTCAGACTTAAGCCACAACGTTCAGGAAATCACGGCTCTGGTGGGTGAGAATGGAGAGAATTTTAATAAGATTGTCGCAGACGTGGAGATATTAAGGGCTAACTGTGACAGTTGCAGTACTGCTTTTAGTGACATCGAGAACGAACTCAGGAGCTTGAAAAACACGACCCTCAGAACCTTTGAGAAATATCAAGGTGAATTCACCAAATTGCACAGAAAAGTGAACTCTGATGAAAGTGCATGCTCACAGGTCTGCTCCAACCTGCAAGAGGAAGTGGGCAAGCTTAAAGAGGAAGTGGAGAAATGCCAAGAACAATGTCAGATTAGTAGGACTGAACACCAGAAACACATAGATGGTCAGAATTTCATAATTAGCACAACAGTAAAGGAACTCCAGTCCGTTCAGGGTGAGCTCTCAGGAATCAAGCTGAACTTTAACTCCATCAATGACACCGTGAATAAACTGGGTCACACCATACAGAGACACGGAAGCACTATAACTGAAATGGGTGCTACGAAGAATAAAATCTTTTCACAGATCGACAAGATCCAGGACGAGCTGGACAAGCACCTAGAGGACAGTCAGGAACGGTTCAAAAACATTAACAACAACATTCAAAATTTCAATAGCAATCTGTTGGAGCAGATGGGACAATGCAAACATGCTGGTGAGGGGCTGCAGAAGAGGCTTTTAAAAATGGAGAATATTTGTGGCAGACTGGAGTCACTATCAGAGAATCTACAGCAGATCAAAAATATAATAAACAGGCAGGTTTCTGGACTGTGGACCGGTGTTAATGGACTCAATGCCACCGTCAGTACTCAGGGAGAAGCCATACACAACATTGAGAGCGTTCATTTGGAGAATATCCATGGCAAGATGAACAATTTTAACTCCACTCTGCTGGATATAATGAAAACATTCCACACTTTCACCAAACAGGACTTTATCGGTACGTACCCAGAAATTCTAACAAGAAAAATCGTGATATAATTGCTGTGTCATTTGTTTCCTATCACACCTCTGTGTGCACCCTTCTTATTATTTTTAGCATTTTTAGTTTAAAGTTAGAAGAATCCTGTGAAGGGCTAAACATCGACAACTCTTCAAGGATTATGTAACCAAGACAGAATGACTCTTACAACCCTAAAGACAACCCTAGTGTTCCAAACTGAAGGGAAGATTCATACTGTATACCAGATGAAGAGTCATGTGTTTTGTCTCTCTCATCAAAATGTCTCTTGTTAAACAACTACATTTAATTCTTTACAGTATCAAAACAAGCTTTCGATTATCATTGTAAACGTATTTCAAAATGGTAATATTTTTAAAAACCATAATATTCCCATTTTGAAATACGTTTACAATGATATTTGAAGAACTTGCAATAGAAAATCTGTTTATCTGTTTTATTGCAGGACCTCCTGGACCACAAGGAGAGAGAGGTCCAGAAGGTTTACCAGGTCCTAGAGGTCCCGAGGGCAGACGAGGTCCTCAGGGCATATCAGGGATCCCAGGATCAATTGGTGTGCCAGGTATGCAAAGAAAACCCCAAAAAACTATAGAAACTTGATTTCATTTACTACTTAATTAAACCTTTAAATGTCCTTGTTTTGCTTTTTGCAGGCCTAAGAGGAGAAAAAGGTTAGTGTTTTAATGCTTTTCAAAGTCATTCCTTCACACAGATGAAGTGCTTAATTACAAAACAAGTAAGACTTCACTACCCTACACTACAAACTAAAGCAATAAGCCCCATGCCGTGATTAGAGAACAGCTCAGGGGCCTAGTTAGGCACAACTAGGGATGGGCGTTTTCCGCAAATATCACATTCGAATATTTGAGCTCACAAAAAACGAATATTCGAATATTCGTTTATTTAAATTAAGTTTAATGAGACAGACGTTATTTTTCAGTAACATTTATTGTTTCCGTCATTTTTGAACAAGCTTATACACAATAAGCTTAAAAAATACGCTACATCGTGTTTTGTAGCTGAAAACCTTTAACAATGTGTGCAAACAAACAAAAAAGTACAGAACAAAAGCAAAAAAGTGGCAAAAAAAAAATCATCGCCGAAGAACTGGCTCAGCCTTTTCCGAGCGGGCATTGCCGCATCCTCTTCATCGTTGGTGGCGGCGGCTGCATCGGCGCCAAAAATATAGCGAAATTCGAATAGCATTTTTATTTATCGAATAATTACAGCAGACCGAATGTTCGACTATACGTGCACACCCCCAGGCACAACATGGAGCTTATTGCTTTTATAAAACAGTTACTAAATAAACCGGGCAAGGTGTCATAAAAGGAACACACAGCGATAAAAAATCCAATAATATATTGTTAACAAATAATCATTCTTCTGCTAAGGAATGCATTTCTTCACCAATATTTATCAGAATGTTTACACAAGTTATAAATGCTGTATTCTGTTATACTCCAATCCAGTAGGAGGTGTTAATGCAGCTTTCCAATATTGAAAGTTAGAGAGCTTCATATACATCTGAGTGCCACTTTAAATGTGTAACAGAATGGTTAAAGTGAGTTAGTTACCATGCTGCCAAACTGTAATTTGTAAATATATTTAAAAGAACACATGGCTGTTGAGGTTAGATGAGGTTGAGGTTAGTTGTGAGGTTAAATACACTGCAGGGGACACCATCTTTATAACGAGTGCCATTTTCACCCGACAGGTCCTCCGGGAGATGATGCAAAAGTACCACGGCTGTCCTTTTCTGCAGCACTTACACAACCACAGGTTCATGCAGGAACCATTGTCTTCAACAAAGTGTTTGTCAACGAAAGGTTGTCTTACAGTCCGCACACAGGTAGGGCGACATGTTGTAAAAATCATTCTCTAGAAATTAAGATTATCTAGAGTTTCAGATGTTCAGGAGTCAAGCATTATATCTCTTTCTACCAGAGGCCATGATCATGTCCCAGTCCTCAGTGATGGTTAATATGAAGCTCATATTAAGGTAGACACTCAGAGCTTTAGGAATCTGTAGTTATTTATAAGTATTTCTGTTTTTACCAAGCCTACTCAGGGTGATATATTAATAGAAAAGTTCTGAAACCCCCAAAACACTTTTGTCCCCTGCATAAATTTTGGTATCTTCAAAATAAACAGTGATATCAAACTCATTTCTGCTCTTGAGATGCCTAAGTGCTTCATTATAAACATCTTACATTTGAAGGTGTTTATCTTTAACCAGATAAACCAGGCCCGGCTCCAGATGTGAGATGAAAGGTGGGCCAAGTAATATTCCAGGTGGGCCGGTCGGATTGGGGGGTGGGGGTGGGTGGGTGTGGGGGGTTCTTTAATGCTTTAATCTCTCATGTCTATAGTTTTAATACCATATACTTAAGACAATTGCTAGGGTTGTTTGTTATTGTTGTGTTTGTGTTTTCTTCATTTTTAATATTTTTTTGTACATATTTTAGAACTATTTAGTAACTTTATATATATAAAAAGGGTTAACATGTTTATTTTTACATTCTCTCTTTTTGCATTTGTAATATTTTTTTGACCCTTTAACAGATCTTGTATCAATTAAGTAACTTTAGATTTGATAAATAGGGGCAATTCTTTTAAAATAACTATTTACATCAACTAAAACAAACTTGTTACTTGAGTGATGCATGAACTGTAGAATAGAAAATAACGTATCTTGAGCTGAATTGAATATCGCACCAATTTTGTGATTGGCTGTTATGTGGTGTGGGGCCAGGGTGGGCCAAGCCTCTGATTGGGTGGGCCAGGCCCACTCTGGCTCCCCCGTGGAGCCGGGCCTGAAATACACACGTCTCACACTGAAAGCTAACCGAGTCCTGATTTATTTTATACCAGACTTGTGTCCAGAAAAATATTCTGACTGAAAATGTCCCATAATTCTATTTCCATTCCAAAACAGAACACCTTGTAAATAAAAACAAGGGTTAAATTGTGATTTGTTAATCGTAACTGATTAAATTCTGTAATTTCTCATAATAATTGATGTAAATTATTTGAACAGGTATATTCACAGCACCAGTGAGTGGACGTTATTTCTTCAGCGCAGTCTTGACTGGTCAGAAGAACGTGAAGATCGAGGCAGTGTTGTCGAAGTCTAACTACGGTATTGCGCGTGGAGACTCAACTGGATACCAGCCAGAGGGTTTGGAGAAACCTGTTGCTGAAACAAGGAACACTCCAGGATCCCTGGTCATTTTCAACATCATCCTTCCCCTGGAGGTCGGAGACACTGTGTGCATTGACCTGGTCACGGGGAAACTGGCTGATTCTGTGGAACCTCTTACCATGTTCAGTGGCATGCTGCTGTATGAGAACGTGGACGCTGTGGTATCAGAGTGAAATGATTCGGTGAAATATTCAGGTTTATTGTTGCCACCTATTGTTAATATTTGGTGCAGGTGATTGATTTTTTCAAGAGCAATGAAAGCATTTGATTTGACTCGAACATTTCGGATCGATCACAGTGTTAATAATAATTAATGTTTATGCAGCAAGAAGATTGTACTGTGTCAGTGGCTTAGTCTTGAAATTTTAACATGAAGCTCTCTATCATCAACCATCCAGGATCTATGTAACTCCCCCAAACTACTGCTTTTACATTTGATCTATTTTAAACATGCAATTTGGAGAGAGAGAGAGACAGAGAGAAAGAGAGAGAGAGAGAGAGAGAGAGAGAGAGAGAGAGAGAGAGAGAGAGAGAGAGCACAAGAGCAATGTGTCTGCTTAAGGCTCCATTCGATTTTCCCTGAAATGGCAATAAGAAAGCTGCCTTTTTTTATTATTTTATTTCTTTAAAACTCCATATTTGGTTGGGAAAGATTCACACTCTTGCTTTAGTGACTACAATTCAATGAGCAAAACCAAACATAAAAGCAAAAATAAGGTTGTGTTCTTATGAGATATTTCAGATCATATATGGACATGAGAAACCCATGAACTGTCAGTGTGCTTTTTAACAAAAAACAAGATCAATAGCTCCAACATACTGCAGCTTTGAAGCTCACATCCTGTTCATGACTTTGTGAGAAGGAACAGAAGGAACATTAACACTGAATCACTCAATGCAAGGGATTGTGCTTTTCACTGTGACTGTTGTGAGAACAAAAACTGGCCTCTTGAGCTAAATTAACCCAAAAGAATAAAAAAAGAAAAGGAACCAGATCTTGTAAAGCCACTGGACTTGTTTCATTAAACAATAATATGTATATTTTGAATTATACTCTGAATTCTCATAGTTTCTTTACAGTATTATTGTTTAAATACAGTTTAAGCATATTTTATTTGTCATCCAAAAAGTTTGCAGATGATCTTTAAAGGTGCTTTTTATTTTTAATTTTTATTTTTTGTGGATGTTACCATTTATAATCTTTTCATTTCTAACATTTGGCAAAAAATACACCTTTATAGACATATTATAGATATATTGTTTTGTGTGTGTTTGTTGGTGCGTGTTTGTGTACGTGTGTGTTTAATAAAGATAATTATCACATTATTTGTAAAATACTGGATGCTGGACTCAGTAATATAATGGTGAAGGACGGCTGAGCATGGTGAACCTGCTGAGGATGGATTATAGACAGCGGTAATAGTATAGAGAAGTATAGTACAGAATCCTCTAGTGAAGTATAGTGTAGACTAGTGACTAGTGTAGTGTAGCATAGTGGCTTATAGTATAGTGTAATGTAGTATTAAGTAGTATAGTATCTAATAGTGTAGACTAGTGTAGACTAGTAATTAATGTAATGTAGTATAGAGTAGCATTGTATAATATCTTATAGTATATTATAGTGTACTGTAATATAGAGTAGTGTAGTGTAGTATAGAGTAGTGTACTATAGAGTAGTGTAGTATAGTGTAGTATTTTTTTCAAGTTTCAAGTTTATTTGTATAGCGCTTTTTACAATGGACATTGTCTCAAAGCAGCTTTACAGAAAGTAAACATAGAACAGAAGATAAGCATAAGGAGTAATATAGAGAATTAATATAATAAAAATTCAAAATATATATAGTTCACAGTGTGTGTGTACGTGTGTATGTATATGTGTTTATCCCCAATGAGCAAGTCTGAGGTGACTCGGGCAGCAGTGGCAAGGAAAAACTCCCTTAAATTGGTAAAGGAAGAAACCTTGAGAGGAACCAGACTCAAAGGGGAACCTCATCCTCATATGGGTGACACTAGATGGTGTGATTACAAATATACATAGTATAGTGTATTGGAGTGTAGTATAAAGTAGTGTAGTGTAGTGTAGTACAGAGTAGTGTAATTTAGTATAGTGTAGTATAGAGTAGAGTAGTGTAGTGTAGTATAGAGTAGTGTAGTGTAGTATAGAGTAGTGTATTTTAGTATAGTGTAGTGTAGTATAGAGTAGTGTAGTGTAGTGTAGTATACAGTTTTATAAAGTAGTGTTGTGTAGTGTAGTGTAGAGTAGTGTAGTGTAGTGTAGTGCAAAGTAATTTAGTGTAGTATACAGTAGTGTAGTGTAGTATAGTGTAGTGTAGTGTAGTGTAGTGTAGTGTAGTGCAAAGTAATCTAGTGTGGTATACAGTAGTGTAGTGTAGTGTAGTGTAGTGTAGTGTAGTGCAAAGTAATTTAGTGTGGTATACAGTAGTGTAGTGTAGTGTAGTGTAGTGTAGTGTAGTGTAGTGTAGTGCAAAGTAATTTAGTGTGGTATACAGTAGTGTAGTGTTGTGTAGTGTAGTGTAGTGCAAAGTAATTTAGTGTGGTATACAGTAGTGTAGTGTAGTGTAGTGTAGTGCAAAGTAATTTAGTGTAGTGTAGTGTAGTGTAGTGTAGTGTAGTGTAGTGTAGTGCAGTGCAAAGTAATTTAGTGTGGTATACAGTAGTGTAGTGTAGTGTAGTGTAGTGTAGTGTAGTGTAGTGCAAAGTAATCTAGTGTGGTATACAGTAGTGTAGTGTAGTGTAGTGTAGTGTAGTGTAGTGCAGTGCAAAGTAATTTAGTGTGGTATACAGTAGTGTAGTGTAGTGTAGTGTAGTGTAGTGTAGTGTAGTGCAAAGTAATCTAGTGTGGTATACAGTAGTGTAGTGTAGTGTAGTGTAGTGTAGTGTAGTGCAGTGCAAAGTAATTTAGTGTGGTATACAGTAGTGTAGTGTAGTGTAGTGTAGTGTAGTGTAGTGCAAAGTAATCTAGTGTGGTATACAGTAGTGTAGTGTAGTGTAGTGTAGTGTAGTGTAGTGTAGTGTAGTGTAGTGCAAAGTAATCTAGTGTGGTATACAGTAGTGTAGTGTAGTGTAGTGTAGTGTAGTGTAGTGCAGTGCAAAGTAATTTAGTGTGGTATACAGTAGTGTAGTGTAGTATACAGTATTACAAAGTAGTGTAGTGTAGAGTAGTGTAGTGTAGTATAAAATAATGTAGTGTAGTATACAGTAGTATAAAGCAGTGTAGTGTAGTTTAGAGTAATGTAGTATAGAGTAGCATTGTATAGTATCTTAAATAATATACAAAGATCAGTGCCTCTGCAGGGGTCCATGAAGCTAAGTGTGCATGATTTATTGGATAATCAAAGTTATTATATTAATTATTGAGTTTTATTTATTAGTCTGTTTGACTGGTCAATTGAATTGAATAGTTTTAATCCGAACTTCATTTGTACACAAAACAAGTAAATAGTCGGCTTGGACTGAATGTGCTCTGCTTTTGAAAAATGTAGGTAATAAAAAGAAAAAGAAAGAAAAACCTCCATGGCTTCAATAATTAAATATGTTAGTACACTTTTGAAAAATACACCAAATATTTGAATCGATGTATCATCTTCAAAAAAGGTTTTTTTCCCAGTAAAAGGGTCCTGGCTAGCAAAAGTTGGAGAATCCCTGCTGTAGACAGGACATTAATGTGGGATGTGCTTAGTTCTGGGGACCTCTTGTGTCAAAAGCTGACATTTGCAGCATGAACTATTGGTTTCAAGACTCTTACTCATTCCATGGTGGACCTGGAGCTTTCTTCACCCAGTTTCATAACTTAATAAATAAAACTGACACCATGGTTTTTAATTGAGCCTTAAATGCTGCAACTTTGGTTTACAAAACATGCACTATAAAGCTCATGGTAAGAAGCATGATCTGTTCAGTGTTTTAATTGGGTGTCTGTTATTAAGCACCAAACTCTAACATTCTAACAGCACAACATTTCACACTGTGCAGGTTTGACACAGCAATGCGGGATTAACTCTGCAAAACCGGTGCTAACTCAGGGTTAAACACAGTGTAAAATGCCCTAATGTGGACCATGGTTTGTTAAAATATTAAAGAAACCAGTGGAAGTCTACTGTAGAAAAACACCTGAGATGTCAGCGCAGTTCTTTTTGTTCCTTAACCATTTTGTGACACGTGTTGTGAAATTTTCAACAGGAAGTAGCTTTTGCTACTGCTGCTCTGATCTGGCATTAATAGCATTAACTTAATTATGCAGCCTCTTTAGTGAGAGATGCTATTAGTTACTCACCAGGATATATTACTCTGTAAACTGATATTAGCTATAGTCCGGTAAAGAGATCTTGTAAGTGTGCTGGGATTATCCCTGAGATGGGCACTTAAGCATGCTGCTGATCCAATAACATGATCTTTCTATGTGTGTGTGTGTGTGTGTGTGTGTGTGTGTGTGTGTGTGTGTGTGTGTGCTTACAGTATTTACATGGTTAATAAAGGTGAAGGAGTAAACTTTCATAAATGGAAATGATGCCTATTGTGCCATGGTTCATCACAGCAAACCTTTATTCTAATTTGTAGGGAGACAATTAATGCTTGTTTGTACTAATATACAACCAACACAGTTTATCGTATCCAAGAATTAACAAAGTGGGGCTTAGGGTGGCACTAAGTACGTTTTTGAACGTGTTACAAGCCCAAAGTTTAAAATTATTTGTATGCTAAGACTTTTTTTTGCTCAACACGGTTACAAAAAGAGTGATTATCCGAGTTTCTGTAGCCGTCCTGACACCTCAACCCAATCTGGTCATTCTTCTCTGACCCTCTCACCATGAAGGATTTTCCACAAACATCCTGCTGCTCACTGGATGTTTGTTTTTCACACCACTCTCTGGGAACTCGAAAGACTGCTGTGTGTGAAAATCCCAAAAGATTTTAAAATACACAAACCAGCACTGAGTCACCGAGATCACATTTCCCCATTCTGATGTTTGATGTGACTACAGATTTGTACAAAAAGCTTATTTTATGAAAAAAAAACAACTTTTGATCAGAACAACTAATATAACTAACAACTAATGTAACTCACTGAGACTCACAAACAAGACAAAAAAAAAAAACAGCTGAAGAAAACTTAATAAAATTTATTTGCATAATACACAATAGAAGAATTGCTGAAACAATAGGCCTTGCTAGTTTAAGGTCCGTATGCAAATTAAGCAGTACAGGCCACGCCCACACTCACCCACGCCCCGCCTCCATCTTTACTAAAGCGCTGCTACATTATCACTGTTTATTTTTACTGGCCCTGACTCTAAATCTTTATTTTCTACGCACTGTAGCTTTAATTAATGAAAGGAGGGAGATAATGACCTCTGAAACAGGAGAGGAAGCTTCATTCTCCGTTAGCACAGACTTAAGAAGCGCTCGTTTGTTCCTGTTGCTATAGAAACGGGCTGGCAGTAAAAAAAAAAAAAAAAAAAAAAAAAAAAACCCAATGAGTTGGGAAACTATCTGTCCAGAGCTCAGAGTTAGGAAGGAAGCTACAGTGGCTGATCTGTTCCAGTTCAAGGTAGGAAATATGACATATATGGCATAATAATATCCCCTCTCTGACATATATGAGACTTAAAGGCTTTTTCTGACACAGCTGGCAGTCAGTATTTAGCTTTAAAGGCAGAATATGGAACATTGCACAATAAGCTAATATATTTATCTGCTGTTTTAATAGGAATTGTATCTGAAAATTTGCAAAACTTTTTTATATATATATATATCTTTGTAAACTTTGCATGTTTATGCACACACACAAAAAATGAGGTAGACATTTGTACTAAATAAGCTGGTGTGCGTGTGTGTGTGTGTGTGTGTGTGTGTGTGTGAGAGAGAGAGAGAGAAAGAGAGAGAGAGAGAGAGAGAGAGAGAGAGTGTGTTCCTTTTAGTAGCACATATAAGAACATTGTTTGTAAGAGAATCTTCCATAATTATATATTTCATGCAAGTGTAAAGTAAGACAACATGTGACTAAAAATCACAAGGACCCCACTTAATTATGTGAGGAAAATCATATCTAATTCCATTACCATTAGGTGTGGTATAAAATGTGTTTAAGAAAAACAACATACATGTGCATCTGTGAAGACAGATGATAGTCTCCACAGTCTGTAAATAATAACAAAAAATTATGATAATTTCTTTTTTATTACATTTAATACCAAATGCCTACTGATGCTCACTAGTTGTCTATTTTCTCATTATTGTATTTATGTTTTTTATGCATTTCATTATTATTATTATTATTATTATTATTATTATTATTATTATTATTATTATTATTATTATTATTATTATAAGGTTCCTCATGAAGTCGGTAGCCACGTGCCGCCTGCAGGAGCTGCAGATTTACCGGCTGCTGCAGTGTGTGTGCGCAAAAGACACAGCACAAGTCATGAAGCTGTTGCGCGCGGGCGTTCACGACCTTGTCAACATAACGGAGCCTCGAGAGGGCAAAGGCGTCTTGCACGTGGCCGCGGTAGCCAACGACACCGACATGATAGAGTTTCTGACGCTGCATGGCGCCAGGCCAGATGTCCAGGACAGGCATGGACGCACGCCGGTGATGCTGGCAGCCGAACTCGGGCATGACCGCGTGGTGGCTCTGCTGGCTGACAAACACGCAGACATGAAGCTGACAGACATAGAAGGGAAAGGTGAGGTAAAGAAAGACATAGCATAAGGGAAATGTAATGTAATTCAAGATGAACATGAACTTTTTTAGATGTTCTGCACGGTACTGCACGGTCCATGGTACCTACAGTATAGTGCACAGTTTCCCACTTTTGCTTTGATTATCTTGAGATGTTTTTTGAATGTTGCTGGAGTCAAACTGTAACAAAGTCAACAGATTGGACATGATTTAGAAAGGACCTGTGTGTATGAGGGCCCACAATTCACAGTCCAAGGAACATGTGCACTATTCTGTAGCGTTGTAGAGTATAAACAGTGTGAATCCTATGTTCCGACTGAAAAGTGCACTTTATGTACCTGAATGATGCAATTTTTCAAATAAAAAAACTATGCACTCCACGACCATCATGCAATGCAGATTCACAGCAGAAGGGACAGGGAGACAGAACTGACCGGAGAATGAATACAGATAAATACAGATAGGTACTTAAAAAAACCTGCTCTAGAGTGTACATGATCATAAAGTCCTGAACCAAAGGGTCACTTTTCAGCACAACACCCAGCCTAAAGCATACAGCCGAGACAGTGATGGAGTGGTTTTGGACCAAGTGTTTGAATGTCTTTGATTGCGGAAGCTTTGCTCCTTGGGCTGCCAAAATACTAAATAAAGGGTCTAAATACTTATCTAAATTAGAAAGTTTTTTATTCCACTTAATCTTTTTTTATTGCAATTGAATTTATAATGTAAAAGGTTGTGCAAAAAGTAAAGGGGTCTGAGTAATTTCTAAAACCATTGTAAATATAGCTTTATAGCTTGCTTTGGATAGTATTTTAGTTATTGATGCTGGTGTAGCTTCTCTATACTGTACAGTGCTATATTTAGTGCATTTTCCAGCTCCACAAGGAGATGAGTTGCACAAGGGCTACTAAAGTGGTAATGTACATGGAGTATCTAGACAAGCATTTGATGCACTGCTCTCTCCCACTGCTAATATATTGATGAGCTTTCAAGCACACTTCATGATGCGGAATTTAACAGTGGTTAGGTCGTGTCTGGAGCTCAAACCCAGCACAGTGCAGAACCCTACAGTTTGTGGGTCTTTCTAATTACAGATCAGAATAGGGTGAGTTAAACCTTGCTTGTAATGCGATCTGACCCTGTCTGCTCTCCTAGGCGTGCTATTCTACTGCCTCTGTCCTACAAAAAGACACACACGCTGTCTGCAGGTGGCGCTGAACAACATGGCAGACGTAAACAACGTGTCACATGCGGGCATGCCACTCTTCCTGCAGGCCTGTGAGAACGCCCGGGAATGTGAGGGCATGTGCCTCAGTCTGCTGGAGAAAGGGGCCGACCCCAATTCTGTCAATCAGGTAAAGATCCCTGAGGAGTGTGTGGTGTGTGCACAAGCAAAAACAGAGATGGTGAAATTTATTAGTGTGCTGTTCAGTGTAGCTTTTCAGTTTAAAAATAACAGATCACTCAGTTCTGTAAAATGACATGTGATGCTTGTTGGTCCGTGAGACAAGTACTTGGTATCATCAATTTAATTCTTTTCAGACATGAAAACTGCTGAATTATTCAAACAATATAAAACATTCGCGTTAAAAAAGATACGTGTTAAAAAAGTACTAGCAAACAAATTGCCGGGTCTCAACTTTTAGTTTTCATTCATTCATTTTCTACCGCTTATCCGAACTACCTCGGGTCACGGGGAGCCTGTGCCAAGGCGGAGGCGGGAATCGAACCCCCAACCCTGGAGGTGTGAGGCAAACGTGCTAACCACTAAGCCACCGTGACCCACCTTTTAATTATCAGTTACTTGTTATTGTTGCTTTTGACCATTTTAAAATATTTTGCATTTACATCAAAGTTAGACATACAAGGTGGTGGAAAAGTATTTTCCCCTTTATGATGTCTTCTATTTTTTGCATATTTGGCACTCAAATCTTGTAAAAAATGTAATGGCAACTTTCAGTTATTCATCCAACCAATTAAGCAGATTTTACTGAGAATTGGGGTCAATTAGGCATGACATGACCAGCAACGTAAAGCAGACTACCAGCTCTCAAGAGATGTTTGGAAAAGGTTACAAAACCATTTATATTTTTTTAAGGATCTGGGACTTCAGTGAAGTACAGTACAGTGGAGAAAACCTATGGGAAGGGATCAAACACATCCAAGCTTAGGATATTGTACTGTTACACAGAGTGAACGTTTTGTGTAAGATACTAGATCAGAATATGAAGTTTATCCACTCTGACTTGCTGTATGATCTACAGCGTGCGTTGTCAGGTTGCGCTGACAGCATGTATCTGTCAAATTCCTGTCAGCTGCAACTTGATATGAGGCGACATGAGCCAAACGTGCTTTGATGGCAGGTGTGTGATGAGAGTCTCTTCATGTTTGCACTTGCAGGTGACGGGTCGCACTGCGCTGATGGAGGCGGTAAGAGCAGAAGCAGTGGTGCTGGTAAGAGCCATCCTTAAACGAGGGGCAAATGTCAACATGATGGACAGCAAGAGGTTCAACGCAGTTCACTTCGCTGCTGAAGGAGGCTACTTTGAAGTGACTACCAAATACCTTCAATAATTCTCTTTCGAAGTGTTATTTAAACACTAAAGTCAAGCTTGCGGATTCTAAATCAGTGTGTGTTAGAGCAAGCAGTATAACCCAGTGGACACCAATGTCTGTTGCTAATTATTAGCCATCGTAGCAATATTTGTTGAAGTAGATCGTTTACCTTCACCTGGTTCCCCTCCAGATCCTTCAGGTGTTGTCTGCATATGTGGCAGACATGGGAGCAATGACAGCAGAAGGAAACACGGCTCTGCACTACGCTGCCCGGGGCGGTTTTGCTGACTGCTGCAGATTCTTGGCACAGAGGGGTAATAAATACAGGAAACAGTCTTGTATTTTGGACTTTTCTTCAAGAATAAATATAAAAGCAGATTTCAAAGGGTGGAATTTTATAGGAGATTTTTTTGTTATCTCACAAACATGTCAAATGGTGTTAGAAGCAGGTGCAGTCTTTATTGTTATTATTATCAACTTAATTATTATTAACAGGATGTAGTTGAGGGGGCACGGTGGCTTAGTGGTTAGCACGTTTGTCTCACACCTCCAGGGTTGGGGGTTCGATTCCCGCCTCCGCCTTGTGTGTGTGGAGTTTGCATGTTCTCCCCGTGCCTCGGGGGTTTCCTCCGGGTACTCCGGTTTCCTCCCCTGGTCCAAAGACATGCATGGTAGGTTGATTGGCATCTCTGGAAAATTGTCCGTAGTGTGTGATTGTGTGAGTGAATGAGAGTGTGTGTGCCCTGTGATGGGTTGGCACTCCGTCCAGGGTGTATCCTGCCTTGATGCCCGATGACGCCTGAGATAGGCACAGGCTCCCCGTGACCCGAGGTAGTTCGGATAAGGGGTAGAAAATGAGTGAGTAAGGATGTATTTGATGTAGCAAGTATGGGAACAGAGTCTGTTTATTCTGTGTGAATTGTAAGGATTGAGATTGAGACGAGGTGTGTGTGTGTGTGTAATCAGTACCGATCAGTACAACGTTCTACCACCCAGTCTTTGGGCGTTGTAGTTCTCTGCGGCGGCTATGTTTGTAGGCCACTTTGCATTCTGGGAAGTGTAGTTGAGTGCCGTTTCCACGACACGACTTAAGTAAATAAACCAAAGGAGATGTTTCTCAAAACTATACACAAACAAAAGTTTAGATGATCATACATTTGGTACATTTATTGATTTCAGGACAAATGACAAATGAAGCAAGGCTTCCACACATTATAAGCAGGAATACAGGATTCTCCGTTAAAGTTTAGAGTTCAAGTGTCTGTGGTTACTTTTTGCTTTGAGTGTCATGTAATGTATGAACTGAAAGAGGATGATGACAGTTGAATTCATAGCAGGTGTTACAAGCAATGCTGTT
>NC_083462.1:33232132-33254632 GCF_030014155.1 Tachysurus vachellii
TCTCATTTCATTGACGAATTTGACCTCCAGAGCCGCAAGTGGCTCTTTCATCCCTCTGCTGCGGCTCCTTGTAGATTTGGAAAATAAATATTTCATTTAAATTAATTTTATTTTAGTTAGTTTTTTTTTAAAAAAAAAAATAAAATTAATTCTAAATTCTAAGATTATGATGCTCTTGTAACATAAACCGTGTTTAATTTGTTTGTCGCTCAAAATATGCGTCATAACCGCCGACTTACGAAATCCGACACACAGAAGCAGACGCGTTTTTGGTTTGCTGCAGCCGGCAAGTTAAAATTTTGATGTCATGAACACGAATTTTATTTGAAAGTAACTTCGACCCAAAAATATGTTCAAAATATTTTAAAAAATAAAATAAAAAAATAAAATTTCGTTTACTCGGTACTGTAGCAGTTCATTGATTTCATAAATGCAACACATTACAGTTTTTTCTATACTTTCCATAAAGGTAAAAAAACGATATATGAGGTGTGATCTTCATTTTAGATGTCAAATGGGTTTTGTTGCTCCCTGTGTTTTTTTTTCTGTGTGAAACAGGTCCAAAAATGGCTCTTTGAGTGTTTAAGGTTGCCGACGCCTGGTCTAGGTGCTCAGCTCACTCAGTTCACGGGAACTTCAATGACTACGATCCATTCCTCCTTTCGTGACGTTTCTGAAACAGAGCACACAGCTACAACTTACAGAACCAAGTGATGTGGTTTCAGATGGAGAGACCAACAATGCTGCAATTGAGTTTAGTAGCTAACCTGCTGTGTGACTGCATCATATAAGAGCTTTCACAAGTAAAACATGATACCGAACAACAAGCTATAGGCTTCGTTTTGTCTTTTATATCAAATGATTTTAAAAGTTCCAACATGATAAAGATTACCAGGTTTATTCCAGTGCAGACATGGTGTAGATTTGAGCATGAGTTTAAGCTCCTTTAACTAGTTTCCTGTAGCTGGTGCATGAGATTTAAAACACATGCCTACAAAGCTAGAAACAAGCCAACACCTCAAAGCACCTATCACTCCCTATGCTATATCATGATCCCTCAGATCCTCCAGCATCAAGGCTCTTCTCTGGTCTGCCACCTAGGTGGTGGAATGAACAGCTGAGTCACTAGCTGTCTTCAAACAGACCTACGTCTTAACTAAAAAGCTTTGTGCTTTTCTTGCTGTATTTTTCCTAACATTTAGACTGATGTTACCCTTAATCTATGTGTTCACTGATAGAGACTTCAAAGCACTTTTGTAAGTTGCACTGGATAAGGATGTCTGCCAAAGAGAATAGAAGCCTTTATTTTATCACATATACAGGGTCAGACATGATACAGCACCCCTGCAGCAGACAGGGTTAAGGGCCTTGCTCAGGGGCCCAACAGTGGCAGTTTGGCAGTGCTGGGGCTTGAACCCTGTACCGCCAATCAACAACATGTGCCCCTTTTCCACAGAGGCAGTTTGAGTGCTGGTTCGGAGCCTAATTTAGAACCAGTTCTTTCTTTTTCGACAGCCAAAGCACCGGCTCTGAACCAGTAAAAGTGGTTCTTAAGTAGCACCAAAACGCTGCTGGTCTAGACTTAAGAACCACTTGTGTCAGGGGCTGTGGGCGGGGCTACTGTTAGCGCATTTGATAATGTACCTTAAGTATACTAATGTTTAATACACTTTTACTTTCCCGCGATATGATACATTATCAGCACACATGATAGTAAGTAGCTACATGCTAAGGCTAACTTTTTTCTGTGTTAATTATAAAATAACGTTATGTACTTTCTCGATAACAACCTCCGTTTATACAGATTACATGGAGCTGCACGTACACGTTGGATTCGCCGCGTTTGCATGCCAATGTAGGTTCACAAAGCCATGAGCATTAACAGTAAAGCAACATCCACCATTGTTGATGTGTTTGTGTTTGCCGCTGCTGCGCTAACGTTGCTGTGTAACGTGACACGTATACAGTGACGTCAGACTCGGCTCTGTGATGCTCTCTAACCGATGGAAAGGCAAACCGGTTCTTAGAAGGTTCGCCAGTGGAACCAACTTTGAACCAGCACCAGTGCTAGCTCTGAACCAGCACCCGGTTCTTTTTGGTGGAAAAGGGGCAATGGAGCCTTAAATGCTTGAGCCACTACTGCTCAAATACTACTGCTGTAAATGCTGTGACTAGATTTCTAGTCTCATTTCAAATACAGTTTTTATCTGTTATCATTGAATCTCAGAATGCAAAAAAATTACAGAATAAAAATAAATAAAAAAAATTATTCTACAAAGAAGAAAAAAAAAAATTCTGGTTACAGCCATGTGTGTTCGTGTATGTCTGTGTGTGTGTATGTGTTCGATCATTTGCTTTGTGTCATCTCAGCCGTGTTTAGGACCTCTCGAGACTGCTAGGTGCTGCAGGCAGCATCGCACACACTCCGCACCGTCCTCCTTTTTGTCTGCATACTGCTTATAGCCGGACCAAAGACGTGTTTAGTGACAGAAATCTCACAACGACAGCTATTACTGTAAATGTGACTTATAGCAGACAGGGATAATCATCAATTCCCTTTGAAAAGCTAATCCACCGACATCGTTTTCAGCCGTGCATTTGGATTTGTGGACTGATGCCATCTTGTTTCTGCATCTCTCTAGCAGGGGGCTGTTCCCACACCGCAGGCCTCAGAGTACTTTGCAACCTCAACAGGGAAAACAGAAGCGCAGGCCAACAGTGTGATCATTCACAGCACTCAGATCACCAGCGGAGCACTGAAGAAAGTGGACATCAGCTTTGTGCCAAAAACAGTACGTTGGTTAGATGACAAACATATGATAGTGGAAAGAAGACTGGCGATAATTCTCACGTTGTGTTCGTTTGTGGTTTTTAGTAGTAATGTTAAAGGACATAATGACTTGTAAATTCTATTAATAAAAAAATTAAATAATATGACAAAAATATGGATCTGTGTTTAAGGTGTGGGGCAAATACCTCACTACAAGCCAGCTTCTGGAGAAGAAGGAGAAAAGGAGACAACGTTTTACTTACGAAGTGGATTTTGATGACTTCAGGATGCCTTTCACCAAGAATGTTGAGAAGAAAGTGCTAGCGCTCTCACGGGTATTTGAGCAAACTAATTGACAAGGGACGAATTATCTGACTTCCAGCATGTCTTGGGTTTAGCAAACTAAAAGTCCAGCTTTAATTCATTAAAAAAGATGTAAAAAGAACAAACAAACAAACAAACAAACAAACAAATAAATAAAATGCCAGGACTGAACATTTCATATGTAATTATGGATAATTTGTTTTTTGTTTTTGTTTGTTTTTATTTGTAAACGTGACAAAAGTGAAATGATTTGCGAAAAGATCTTAGTAGAGAACTGTATGCATTTGGTGAAGACAATTGGTGATATAAACATTTACACTCCTCCCTACTTTATATGTCTTACTGCTTTTTATGTAATACAAAATGCTTCACAAATAAATAGTAATGAACAATGCATCTTTACTTTCCCCTCATAAAGTAGAACAGCAGTGTAGGTGGAGAAAGGGATGAGGGAAGAGAGCTGTGTGTGTGTGTGTGTGTGTGTGCGTGTGTGTGTGTGTGTGTGTGTGTGTGTGTTCTGTCTGCATACAGGGCTGGGCCACTCTATGCAGGCATTTCTCCACACCTCCTCCTTTATCTTGTTTATCTCAGAGACCTATCTGCATGCTGCTCCTACCTCGAGAGCACTGCCTCTATTACCACTGCCTCACGTCTCAGAAGAAAGAGTATGCAAAGTAATGTTTGTGTTTTGTAACAGAGGAGTCTCTAAGCTTACACAGCAACACTGTTTACACACATTGCAAGTTGAATTTGTTCATTCAATTCAGAGTGAAAGTGTTAATCAGTCGAGCTCATTCGTTTAATCATAGCTGCTCGATCTGCTCGATTTGATAACTGCCTCGTCCCGGACTGTATGTAACTGGCCTGTTTTTAGCTTCACAGGTCACACCAGGAGAAATGCACCATACTGCAGCACTCTTCCTCTTCAGTCCTTGCAGTTCCTGTGACTGACCAGCAGAGGGTGAATTAAGGGTAAAATGTTTACATATGGAAAAAAAGAAAAAAAGAAAGACGGCTTTGTTTAGAGAGCTGGCTAGGCTGCTGTCAGAGTTTAGAGCAAAATGGTAGCCAGATTAAACTGGAGTGTTTAGGCTGATGTCTCATGGAAAGGAAATCAAAACATAATAGAGGTCTAGTTTGCTATGAGGCAATACATCATGTTCTAACATTAGGATATCAACCCTTCTGTTCTGACCGATTATAATCTATGTACTATATTTGAAAAACACAGAGAGAGAGAGAGAGAGAGAGAGAGAGAGAGAAAGAGAGAGCAAGTTAGGAATTAAATGACTGTGTGTTTCTGTGTAAATAATCCACACCAGGGTGTTTGTGATGTGGAGTTACTTTTATTCCCAGAAGTGAACTGCATTACTTCCGTGAAGCCGCACGAAGTGATTTGTCAACAATTACAATATAAAATTTATTGATAAATATCTTGTTTTGTAATAATTTGAAGGTGGAGTTAGTTGTATTTTAGTTATGTTATAGCTATAATAAATACTCTTTACAAACTCTTTTGCAAACTTTACAAAGCGCTGACACTCGAGACTTCTTTCGATAAAAGTCTTCTAACAAAAAAAGCTCACATGGACGATTTTAACGATTCTCCGTGTATGAGCTGTTAGTATAGTAACAATATAGTATTAGAACGAGTGCGTTAATATAATTCTGACGTTTATGTTAGAGCAGTAGCTTCTGGGGCTCTGAATGGCAGAGGATCGTAGAGTCAGCGGATGCAGGTGAACACTTTTATTTTATAAAACATAACAACAAAACATACAGACTATAATCAGAGCGAAGGAAGGCAAAGCAACAACAATACAGAAGCATGACAAAAAGACACTGAAACACAATCACTTATATGGGCACTCAGCAGGGTGCAACAGGGTGCAGGGATAGTGCAGGGGTAATGTAGAGGTAGTGCAGGGGTAATATGGGGTAGTGTGTGATGAAGTTTTCGGACCTCCGCTGAGATGAGGCCGGATCTGTGAGAATCCTGAGACATCTACAGATCTACCAGCTCCAGTTGGACTCTGTGATACTAAGAGGAGATCTGAACTCCATGTGATCCTTACACTAATACAACATTTATCAGACTGTATATTTATAATCACACCCTCTAGTGTCACCCATATGAGGATGAGGTTCCCCTTTGAGTCTGGTTCCTCTCAAGGTTTCTTCCTTTACCAATTTAAGGGAGTTTTTCCTTGCCACTGCTGCCTGAGTCAGACTTGCTCATTGGGGATAAATATACATACACACATACATACATACATACATACATACATACATACATACATACATACTGTACATACATACATACATACATACATACATACATTCATACATACATACATACTGTACATACATACATACATTCATACATACACACATACATACATTCATACATACACACACACATACACACACATATACATACATACACACACACATACATACATACATACATTCATACATACACACATACATACATACACACACACATACATACATACATACATACATACATACATACATACACACATACATACATACATACATACATACATACATACATACATACATACATACACACCGTGAACTATATATACCTTGAATTTTTATTATATTAATTCTTTATATTTCTCCTTATGTTTATCTTCTGTTCTATGTTTATGTTCTGTAAAGCTGCTTTGAGATGATGTCCATTGTAAAAAGCGCTATACAAATAAACTTGAATTGAATTGAATTGAATAGTGCAGGGGTAATATGGGGTAGTGTAGAGGTAATATAGGTATAGTGCAGGGGTAATGTAGGGGTAGTGCAGGGGTAATATGGGGTAGTGCAGGGATAATGCAGGGATAGTGTAGAGGTAATGTAGGTATAGTGCAGGGGTAATATAGAGGTAGTGCAGGGGTAATATGGGGTAGTGTAGAGGTAATATAAGTATATATAGGTATATATATACCTAGAGTGACCGAGCTCCTCACCCTATCTCTAAGGGAGCGCCCAGCCACCCTGCGGAGGAAACTCATTTCGGCTCATACACACTCTCCCAGTTTAAATGTAGATTAAAGACCTCTTTCTTTACCCAGGCGTACACATAATACATCTTACAACCATATACTCCACTACATACACGTTATTAACTAATTCTGTTTAATACCACGAACAGCAGCTACACTAATTCGTCTCCACTTTCTTCTCTTTTTCTACCAATCCCAACTCCAGTCGTGTTTCACTTCTTGAAGATCCCAAACATTCAAAGAAAGTTTACCAGCTCCGTGTGGTCTCTGAGTACAACAACCTCCTCATCGATACACAATGGTCGAAGTACTGTATATATGATTGTAGAAAGGACATTATTCTTAATAACACCTTCTGGTGTTTATAACAGTTTATAATCACACCCTGTAGTGTCACCCAAATGAGGATGAGTTCCTCTTTGAGTCTGGTTCCTCTCAAGGTTTCTCTCTTCCATCTAAGGGAGTTTTTCCTTGCCAAAGTCACCTCAGTCACCTGAGGCTTGATCATTGGGGATAAATACAAACACATTTAAATAAAAGTACATTATTCATCTTGAATCTTTGTATAAGTCTTTGTATAATAAGAATATTTTTGTTCTTTTTTCTTATGTTCTGTAAAGCTGCTTTAAAACAATGTCTAATGTTAAAAGCGTTATACATTTTTTAATTGAATTTAAATAGAAACAGGCTGGGACAAACCAGGCAGAGCAGAAACTGAGAAAAGGCAGGACAGCTAGTCAGAAGCGCGAGACAAACTGAAAAGACCATCTAGCAAAGAGCAACGTGTCAACAACATGCGCATATACTGTATGGGGTTGCAAAAAAATGGTGGCTGTCCTGGAAGTTCTTCCCCCAAGCTGATCAGTTGAGGAACAGAGGTAATAACACTGCAGATCAAGACCCAGATTAAACTCACCCCTTGTCTGCTGATCTGTAATTACTGCCGAAAATTTAATTGTTAGATTGAAGTGCCTTCGAGGTTTGCTATGTGGAGTTACATAACTGAGCGAGCAAAACCAGTGGCCTTCTTACTGCTTCATCATGTTTAATGTGCACAGCTAGTCTAAATATGCACACACACACACACACACACACACACACACACACACACACACACACACAGGATTGCATTTACAGTAAATGTTTATTGTTCAGTGAAATAAAATCTGTATGTCTGCATGTTTGTGTGTGCACAGGTGTTTGAAGTGGATGTGTATTAGAGAGTTTAGTAGAATATAAAGAATAAAAGAGAGATAGAAAAATATGAGGTGACCAAGAGGCGAGAGAATGCATGAGATGGAATAAGTGAAGGGCAGTCCAGTGTCGGAGCAAGCCCATGGTGATGCTCATCTCTGTGGATGGGTGTAATGAAACACGGAAAGCCACGCTGGGTGAGTCAGCGATATAGATAGAAAAGATTGGGGAGAGGAGAAGAAGAGTGGAGAAAGAAAAAAAAAAGAGGAGAGGGTCATATTTTTAATGAAATCAATGCAATGCTGCTGTAGTGTAAACACCAGCTGTGAGCAGGAATAAAAATGAAGCAGATTCTTTAAAGCTGTGTTTATTTGCATGAGCTCTGAGGTTGGAGGAAGGTTGTGTCGAATAATGCATCAGTGTATATTTCATATTCATGCACTGTATAGTTGTTAAGTTCTACCTGTGTGCACTCTGCTTTCTGATGGGTTTTTCCTTGCAGTAATGCAGTGCCTCAGTCACACACACACACACACACACACACACACACAAACACACACACACGCACATACATTGCAAGCTTATTCAGCAGTCTTGCTCCCACTGGCACACAAGACAGAGTGCTCAAACCCAACCCCATCTCGCTCTCTCTCTCTCCCCCCCTTCTCTCTCTCTCTCTCTCCCCCTTCTCTCTCTCTCTCTCTCTCTCTCTCTCTCTCCCCTTCTCTCTCTCTCTCTCTCTCTCTCTCTCTCTCCTTCTTTCTCTCCCTCTCTCTCCTTCTCTCTCTCCCCTTCTCTCTCTCTCTCTCTCTCTCTCTCTCTCTCTCTCTCTCTCTCTCTCTCTCTCTCTCTCTTTCTCCTTCTCTCTCTCCCTCTCTCTCCTTCTCTCTCTCCCCTTCTCTCTCTCTCTCCCCTTCTCTCTCTCCCTCTCTCTCTCCCCTTCTCTCTCTTCCCTTCTCTCTCTTTCTCTCTCTATCTCTCTCTCTCTCTCTCTCTCTCTCTCCCCTTCTCTCTCTCCCCTTCTCTCTCTCCCCTTCTCTCTCTCTCCCCTTCTCTCACTCTCACTCTCTCACACACACACACACACATAAATTATTCATTGTGTGTATACATTGGTCCGGCACTGGGGACGGTTTGTGGTTCCATAGACCTTGTGTGAACTTTTAGCAGTATTGATTCTTTGCATAGCAGACAGTTCTTACTCGTGCAAAGCAAAAGCCTTAAAAGCGTAAGGCTTCCGAGAACCGTCCGAGCAAAGAAAGTCAATTGTACGTCAGAAACCGGTGTCAGTTACAAATAGTAAATAGTAAAGGCTGTAGAGCCGGATTGTTCTTCAAAGAAACAATGAACATTCAATGTAAAAGGGTTGTATAGCATGTTGATGGGATGGACCACATATGGGCATTGAAGCTGTTTATACCTCGGAAGGTTAAATGGTGCACTACGTTGTTTATAAACTCAGTTTCACTATAAAAGAGTAGCAGGGCTAATTTTTCTATTTAATTATTTAAGGGCTAATGTTTATAATGAATGGACAGATAAGTCTACCTTTGTCCTGTTTTTTTTTTTGGTATAACAACCAACCAATTTTAACCACACAGTTTTATATTCAGGGATGTGACTGTGCTCAGAATGAGCCAATCACATTTAAGCTCATGTACATTAAGCTCATGTACATGTAAATGAAGTGAGTCTGATTTACCCCTAAATAAAAATCAGCTGTTTTTGTAGGATTTGCTTCTTGTTTTTTTTTGGACTAGAGAATCCAAAGACCTCACAAAGCATGGTGGAGAAAATGGAGCACTGTACAGATTTTACAGAACAGGACGTTCCTCCAAAACTGATGAAAGGACAAGGAGAAAAACAGGGAAGCTGCCAAGAGACCAACAGCAATGTTAAAGAAGCTACAGGAATATATGGCATGAACTGGTCTCTCACTGAATATGACAAAAAAAAAAGAAAGAATAATAAAAGAAGAAGAATTTTGGTCCACCTAAATCACCACTAAACCCTGTGGCAAAGTGTGTTATGGTCTGAGGAAAATTTTGAGATTTGTTTAGGGCAAAAATATTACAGACATTTGGAGGACATCCTTTTTTTTATACATTTATCTCATTTATCTCATCTAAGCTGCAGACAGTCAAAGGTCCAACACGGGCAGTTTGATGGTCCTTGGATCAATAGACCAACATCTTATCCACTAAGCCACCACATCCTCAGTGAGCCTGAAAGGATGAAGCATGGTAGTGGCAACATCATGATGCTTCTCTTTAGGGCTTCAATCAAGATAGAGGAAAACATGAATAGCCCCAAATACACCAAACATTTTAGCACAATAATAACCCAAAGAATGGGAATTTGGAGACTTCCACTGACCCTAAATTTGCTCTGGCAATTCAGTACAACCAGTAACCAAAGTCATTTTCCTAATCATCCTACAGAGCGTTATTTAAATCCATTATTTAAAATAGAAAGAATATGGCATGACCATCGCCTTTGGCCTTTTGGTTGCATCAGTGAATAATCCACTCGTTCCCCAAGTCATAGTCGTACAATATTGAAAATGAAATCTTTAATTATTTATATACTGGTGTTTTGTGGGTTGTTCTCTCTTTGGTTCTGGCTTTTTTTATGTGGATGAATAATTATACAAGGCACTTGTAGAAAATAGTGTTACCTACTGTAAAAATGATTACGCAACAATTACGCATGCTAAGACAACCTCTATAATCTTTAAACAGAATTCAGAATTCATCTAATAAACACTCTGGTAATATCTAACTGCTCTGAAACGGCCATTGTTTACTTGAATTTCTGTGCAATTTCTGGAGTTGAGGGCAGATGGATGCCTTTAGAGTTCCCTGCTGCTGGCCATCTTTCTTCGCCTAGTGCTGCACAGCGTCTGCACTTGGCAAGCTCACTCCGAACCGTCGCCTCCCTCCTCTGCTGTTTTCCTCCTACTTTGTAGAGTCAGAACAGTGAGCCGAAACAGGAGAGCGGTAAACTCTATGGGAGTGAAGAGCTGTAAAGATGAATGAACTACTGTATATTTTCAAAAAATGACATAAATACTGTACAGTTGAAGGAGGGCATTGAGCAAAGTGTAAAAATAGTGCATATGGCTGTGGATTGAGTAAACAAACAGGACCAGATAAACAGTGTTTGTATTTTACCATGTCCTATTCTGATGTTCAGCTCTGGCAGTGCAGAACGATAAGAAGTGTTGGTCCATGATAAGCTTTTAATAAAGCCTCAGTATCAGCTCACTGTAAATATACAGTAATGACATGCTACAGCAGCATGATAAATTATGCAATTATCTTGTTTTGGTCTTATTCTGGGCTCATAAAACATCAGGATCTTCATGCTCCTCTATGTGCAGCACTATTGATCTCTAGATAAGTAACCCATTATAATCATACAGTACATGCATAATACGTAGACGTAATAGCAGGAGACAAAGTGAGGACTTTGTTACGTATTATAGCTTAAAGCAATCACATTGCAGTCTGTTGTGAAACATTAGTGTGTGGAGCTACGTGCCGGAGCTCGTGGACAGTAAATCAGTGTGAACTGCCAGGGCAGAAGCAACAGTACAGAGGTGCAGTCTTTCCATCGATCCACCGAAGTGGCAGTGGATTCACTGCAGTGGAGTCATGTACCATTCTATCTTGAGGCCATCACACACACACACACACACACACAAACACACACACCTTGAGAAATCCATAAGGACAGATTCTTTTTGTCATTCACTTCAGCAAGATGCTCAAAGAGTGGGAATATGTATGTTGTGTGTGTGTGTGTGTGTGTGTGTGTGTGTGTGTGTGTGTGTGCGCGCGCACAAAGTGTAGTTCCCACGCACTGTCTCTCTCTTTTTTTTAACATGCACAGGCAAGTGCGTGGTTTTCTTCCTCTACAAAGACCCAAGGATCGAGCAAAAGTAGAAGGACGACAAATCGGACTGCAGGTGACGCAGACGTACTGGAGAGGAACCCTGTGTTTCCATGGCAACGCACAGGTGAAGGTGCATAGGGATAATCAGGTGCTCCATCTGTGGTATTGTCCCACAAACGTACATCCACACCAATTTTTCTCTTTCTCTTACACACACACACACACACACACACACCATTTTCTTTCCTGCCTGAAAATTTCAGTTTAATGAATAGCAGCTGAAGCCTTGAGTCATCAACCGGAACAATGACCTCCACAACAGAAGAATAAAAGAAAAAAAAGCACAGTAGCTGTGTGTAGGAGGATTGATGGTTTTGGTGACACAATCCACTCATCCAGCTCTCCATCTATTTTCCAAATGGCAATCTCACCCACAACTCCACAACCCCTCCCTTCCCTTATACAGCAGACTCTGGTGCAAAATGTTTTCCTGTGAGTGTGATATCTCAGTGATATTTTTATTTAGCAACTCCTAATGGGTTAAGAGTTATAGTACATCTGCTCAGAGAACACATCAGACAAAGAATTATTTAGTTCAAACACACACACACACACACACACACACACACAAATGCACAAATAAATACTCATGCAAGAGAAGAAGAAATGAACCAATGGAGGAGAAATAGACATTTCATTGGCTTCCTGTGAGTTGGCCAGAAAGGACATTGCATAATGGACCATTGCACGCATGCGCACGCACGCACGCACGCACACACACACACACACACACACACACACACACACACACACACACACACACACACACACAAAGAGCTACCATACCAACATACACTTGATTGCACACGAAGCACTTATTACTTTAAAAGTTCAATTTCTCAGAGTTTCTCCGAGGACAAATATCAAGCTGTCACCTGGAATTCTGCTTTTACAAGCAGGCCCTCAGGTGACGTGAGAAATGGAGCAGATACTGTACAGAGTTCTATCAAAGCAATCTGTTTTCTACTCAACCTCTGCTTCAGCTCCTGCATGTTGTATATGCATCTGCATCGTCTTGTTCGTTATTAACGTCCTGAAGATCTGACACAAACGTCTCTGAGCATCTGTACAAAATATTCTGTACAAAAAAACCCTTCAATCATATTCAGCAGATGCTTTATCCCTCAGGGTTGAGGCGATTCCAGCGTGGGAACACAACTACACATACACTCTAGATCACTCTTCTCCTTTCTCCTACTTTACCACACAGCTCTCGGACATGTCTCTGTACCACAGGAACAGGAATCTGTTTTACTGATTAGATTACGGGGGACACGGTGGCTTAGTGGTTAGCACGTTCGCCTCACACCTCCAGGGTCGGGGTTCGATTCCCACCTCCACCTCGTGTGTGTGGAGTTTGCATGTTCTCCCCGTGCCTCGGGGGTTTCCTCCGGGTACTCCGGTTTCCTCCCCCGGTCCAAAGACATGCATGGTAGGTTGATTGGCATCTCTGGAAAAATTGTCCGTAGTGTGAGAGTGTGTGTGCCCTGTGATGGGTTGGCACTCCGTCAAGGGTGTATCCTGCCTTGATGCCCGATGATTCCTGAGATGACTCCCCGTGACCCGAGGTAGTTCAGATAAGCGGTAGAAAATGAGTGAGTGAATGATTAGATTACTAAACAAATTTTTAACTCTCTACAGTCAACGACTCCTCTGTAGGAAAAGGGAGATCTCACCCTTCTGATAGTGCTGATCATGTTTTAATTACAAATCTGTTTAACCCAAGTTGATATCAAAGCTAGTTCCTGGCTAGAACACTCACTAATGCTAGATACATGCTTCTGCTTGTCCTGAAAACAATTTTAGCCCAGAAATTGCAAGTTATATATATTACTATTAATTATCTGTTCAGACGTTACTCCTCATAAAGTAAACAGGTGTGACTAATCAGGGACATGTGACATAGTCATGTGTCTTGCTGGGGCTGATGGGTAACGTAGTTCAGCGCTGATTCACATGGCAAAGATCTGCAGGATCTAACCAGTATAAAAACAAACACTAACCAGTATAAAAACATCTCATCAAGGACACGATGCAGATGTGCAGACGTGCTGAGAGCAATTTCCTGACTTCTCTTTAACTACAACTGCAACTGCTGTAATATTTAATCAGTCATCATCTGGATGACAACGCCTGGGCTCTGTCCCAAAGGACATACTACATTTACACTAAGCCCCGCCCTTCTTCCCCTACGTAGGCAAAGTGCATGAAGCGTCGACATTCCACACTTTGTTTACTGAGATGCATCATCTTTGTGCACTTCTTCTTCTGGGAGTTGAAAGACATGACTCACACTATTTATACTACACAGTGGAGCAGAATAGTGTGTAAGTAGGTGATTCAAGGTACACATTATCATACAGGAGTGATTTTGTAAATCACTACGCATGGATTCTGCTTAAAAGTTCTGCATTCTCGACGTAAAATAAAAAAAAACAACATTTAATTTGTCATTGCCGACTATTACTCTCTCATTTTCTACCGCTTATCCGAACTACCTCGGGTCACGGGGAGCCTGTGCCTATCTCAGGCGTCATCGGGCATCAAGGCAGGATACACCCTGGACAGAGTGCCAACCCATCACAGGGCACACACACACACACTCTCATTCACTCACGCAATCACACACTACAGACAATTTTCCAGAGATGCCAATCAACCTACCATGCATGTCTTTGGACCGGGGGAGGAAACCCCCGAGGCACAGGGAGAACATGCAAACTCCACACACACAAGGCGGAGGCGGGAATCGAACCCCCAACCCTGGAGGTGTGAGGCGAACGTGCTAACCACTAAACCACCGTAAACTCCTCTTTCCTGCCATAGACTCCTTCCATAAATGTTATATAAGAGTCTCCTAACAAAAAACACATCACATCAACAATTGCACATTTTTTGTTGTTATACAATCTTTACTCTTAGATTATAAAGAGTGTCCATCGAACAATTCCCTGTGTATGAGCTGTTACTATAGAAAGTATCAATAAGGTATCAGTGGTAGGGATAGGGATGTGGTAGATCAGTGGTTAAGGTGTTCGACTACTGATCGGAAGGTCATTGGTTTGAATCCCAGGTCCACCAAGTTGCCACTGCAGGGCCCCTGAGCAAGGCCCTTAACCCTCAATTGCTCAGGTGTATAAAACTGAAATAAAAACTGTAAGTCACTCGGGATAAGAGTGTCTGCTAAATGCTGTAAATGTATCAGACTGGAGAATTCTACCACTCTGTTATATAAATATCACACTTTTGTAGAAAATATGACAACATTATATAAATCAGTGATCTGTATTTTTTTCTGTCCCTTTGGTGAGTTTGTGTTTTTTTTTTGATAAAACTATGAACCAGAAGCGACAAACAAAATGTATGAAATGCAGTCAAATAACTATAATAACAAATAAGTTCAGTAATCAGTCCAGTGATATGACAGTGATATGACAATGTACCCATTCCCTTGAGTCATCTCTGTGGCCTGTTTCTGCGGAGCAGCAGGGTACAGACGTGTTTATTGGGGGAGACTGCTGAGTCATGGGTAGAGTCCACCATACTCGCTCCCTCCCTTTACTGCTTTTCAACAGCTCTCCTCCTCCATCCAGTTCTTTCTCTCTGGCATGCACACCTCCTCCCACTCTGTACCTCCTACTTAATCTCTCTCGCTCTCTCTCTCTGTTTCTCCTCATCTCATCTCATCACATCTCCCACTCATGCCTGTACACTCTCTCCCTAATACACCCCTCCTAACATATCTCTCTCTTTCTCTTTATCTCAGTCATTTAATTAGCAAGAACCAGGGTCACAGGACACCGATCAACTACACACAATGTCAATAATGCATAATATAAAAATCTTCATTTGAAGTAGCTGTCTCTGATTCAGCATTGAATACAGAAACAACATTGAAAATCTGATCAAAGATTCACACAGAGGATCTTTTTTTTTTTTTTTTGGATAAAACTTATACAGATAATATTACAAGGTAAAATAGCTTTAGGGCTTTTTGGTATTATTTGATCTCTGTATAAGATGCAACAAAGAAATCCTGCTAATGTGCATCTGATCATCTGATCAACGTTACTGCGTCGGTCTGGGTGAGAGAAGGACCTTCTGACCTAAATCAAATTTTGCAAGTCATTGCTGCTGTTTGCAAGCTATTGAAGTGTTTGCATCCTTCTGCATTTAGTCTGGTGTAAATTATATTTCAGAGATGCAAAGATGACTGATGAAGCTCAGTGGGAAGAGAGCAAGAACTGAACTGAAAGATCCTTTCAGTGGTGAACGTAAGAGAGAGAGAGAGAGAGAGAGAGAGAGAGAGAGAGAGAGAGAGAGAGAGAGAGAGAGAGAGAGAGAGAATATGGGAAAATAAGACTGTGGATTCAGACTTATTCACTGCATTTATAATTCTTTTTAGGATTGGTCACTGCAGGAAGTCAGGATGTCAGGTTTATATTAAAGAACATGTACAATTCTAAGGTCAAATTATAACAACTCATTTTTCAGCTTTGTCCTACCAAAGTAAAACCTCAACATGACAATCATAGTAGAAACCCTGCTCTTACATTACAACGCACAAACCTTGAACTAAAGCAGTAATCAGAGAGCCTGCTGGCAAGCAGCATAAATAAATCAGGGAATACCGGGGGACATGCTGAGCTTGAACAGATTTTTGGAAAATATCAGAAACACTCAGCAGTCTGTTTCTTTTTATATTATTATTATTATTATTATTATTATTATTATTATTATTATTATTACTATATATATATATATCCCTTACAAAACAAACAAACAAACAAATAATAACCCTATTTTGTTGTTCAAGGCCACACCATAGTACCATGACACCATGACATCTGAACAACAGCACTAACTACATCCCTAAGCTTACTTGCTCTTATAAACCTTTCGGTTCAAAATTATTGACGGTTCAAAAAATTCATTCATTCACGTGTTTTGCTGTCTCTGTAGCGTGTGCAAGCACCGATTTCGGTTGTTGGCCTCCTCTTCCCCCCCGCACCAGACTACTATTAAAAGGCGCTGACGTCAAAGCGGCGGCCATGTTTGGCGCGGGCAGAGAGTCTCCATTGAAGAAGAAGCTGCAGTAAAGCCACGCAGTACCAGCAGGAGCAGGCTTCAAAGCGGTCGGCTGCTGAATAGCGCACATCATCAGGTAGGGATTTGTTCCTTTTAGGACTGTAAACAGATTTCTTTACATATTTAAAAAAAAAAAAGTTTTAAATGCTATAGATTGAAAAGATTAACCAAAGAAAGATTGCAGATTGACAGTGTTTTCGCTCAGAGCACTGAGCTCGTGTGTATATGTGGTCAGTGTTGGTGTTGTGATTAGAAAGCTGGATATGAGATGATTATATAGATGCCGCGGGCCGGTGCGCACGATGTGGGCGGATTCTGCGCTTCAGCACCTGGGACAGCGACAGCGCTATCAATCCCGACTGTTTAATCTCATTTCTGAGTCTAAATTATATTTAGATAAAATATAGATTACACATTATAGATTCTAACGTCGAAAGGAAACGATGTACGCAGGGGATTTGGAAAGGGTGTTTTTGTTTTGCCTTGATTTTCTGTATTCTTCTAGACTTTTCCTTTCAAATTCGGTTTGACTGTATATTATATTCTCTCTCGATAGACGTCGTGTTTTTCTGATCTCTTCTTCAATACGTCGCATTTAAACACACGCCTTACTGCGGGGCTTTTACGCACCGCGTGTGCATTTGGTTTCAGCCAAAATATTGCTCAGACATATACAGGAAAAGAGGAAGAAGAATGATACAGACAAACAGGCGTGACGTAGGAAATAAATACATACAGTATATACTTATACACCATACATCAGATCACGGAAAATTGGGGAAACTGGCGTCAGATGGCGTGATAAACTGCGACATAACATGAGAGAGAGAAAGAGAGAGAGAGAGAGAGAGAGAGAGAGAGAGAGAGAGGTGTTGTGGACTAGAAGGAAAGACATTATTACGCATCAGACATTTGTGCAGCGCTGGTTTGTTGTCTTCTGTTATTATTACGTACAATAACGAAAGATAGAAAGGTAGAAACGGTCACATCGTGTGTATTTACGTGACGGGGGCACTAATTACCGTCCGTGTCTTGTCAGTGATGGTCGGTGGGTGATGGGCGGGGCCTGGTTTGCGGGGGCGGGGGGGCGGAGTGGGGAGAGACCCGCACTGACGGCGCATCTGCGGGATTGCTGGTGTTCACGTTCTAACGCAGTATTTTTTAAATTCATTTTTTTGGCCCTGGATAACAACCATAATCAACATTAAACAAGAGCTTCTTAAACAAGAGCAGGCATTTGGGGCTGCTGCATGCAGATCTGTCTCTGTCACGCGCCTGGATATTTTGTGCTTTAGTTCATCCTTCGTTTTTATCTGCAGGGTGTTACTCTGGTTGTTAATGTTGTTGTTTTTTAGTGTTTATATTTAAGCCAATTTTTTTTGTTTTAGCCATCGTCCTGGCAGTGATTAGTCATTGCACACTCGTGACGCAGGAGAGAGAGAGAGAAAGAGAGAGAGAGAGAGAGAGAGAGAGAGAGAGAGAGAGAGAGAGAGAGGAAAATATCATCTTCATGCTGTGCTTTCTGGGAGAGAGGTTGGAAAATCTCGAGAGCTCTTCACAGTGACCTCAAATATTGATAAAAGATCCCCCCCCCTTTGCAGACACCCTCAATGCAATGGAAAGGCATCTATTGTGTAGGCCTACATTGTGTGCTTGTGTTTGTGCTTTTTGTAAGGGACAGGTGGGCTTGATCAGGGCATGACTGTTTAATGCGGCTGTTGGACTGCAGCGCTGCTTCTGCTTCTGCTCCTCTCCCTGAAATGGTGACTCACGACGCCGACCACGTACACCAATCTGCACCAATATTCACACCGTGTCGCTGCTTTTCATGACATAAATGCGACGTCGTTAAGATGGAACCATTTGTTGATCAACATGGACGAGTGTTTTCTCTGATACAGTGACTGTTTTTCATGCAATCCAATATTTCAGTGTTATCATGCAAAATGTGAGCATATATTCAATAAAAAATATAGTAAAATTACAATATTTATCTTAAATTCTGATCTTTTTGAAAGCATAATTATAGACCTAGTCGCATAAAGGTCTATGTAGCATAAAATGACATGGGATTATATAGAAGGTGCAGAATCCTGACTATATTTATTGCATTTATACAGACTAGGTAGTAAAGGATTTGAGTGAATATCTGGCTTGTGAGGGGGTTTTTTTGGATCACATGGTGTTTAGCATGAGTAATGTGAAGGGGTTTATATCAGCTGCCTGGTAGAGTTTTAATTTAAAATATTTGTTGGCATTCAAATATATCAGCATTCAGGCATGCAGTGCAATACATCAGGCTATTTAATGACCCTGAAGCAATCCCTTTATTATCAGATTTCTACACTCCGCTTTGTGTTGTTGCAGAGTGCTCGTCTCCTCCTAGGTGATGGAAATGCATATCATTATTTATGTTGTGGGATCAATACAACAAAATAACATCAAGAGTTAAAACAGACATTTAACACCCACCTTTATCCAGAGTCGCTTACATTTATGTCCTTTATATAAAAGGAGCAGATAAAGGTTAAGGGTGTTGCTCAAGGGCTCAGCAGTCGAGGCTTAGCAGTTCTGGGATGATTTGAACTCACAACCTTCTAAACAGTTGTCCATCATCTTAACCCCTGAGTTTCCACTAACCTCACAACCTGCTGATTCAATAAATCATGACTATGCTCTGTTACACATTGAACGACATTCTATATCATTTATTGCATTCATGATTAAGGGTGGAAGGCAATCCTTAATAACAATAATAATAATAATAATAATAATAATAATAATAATAATAATAAGAAGAAGAAGAAGAAGAAGAAGAATGATAATAATAATAATAACAATAACAATAATAGTAATAATAACAACAACAACAACAACAATAATAATAATAATAATAATAATAATAATAATAATAATAATAATAATAATCTCATGATCTCAGTTTGACAGAAGTTGTAGTTCTTCCATCAGAAAGGAAGCAGATATGTTTTCCTTCTTTCATGCATGCATAATTAATCTTAAACTGAAAATTTTATGCCAAGACTTTGACTTTTTCCATATTAAAAAAGTAAATGAGAAAAACAATAAATGTACTGTTTATTTTAATGTAGAATTGTAAAATTGTTTAATGTTGAAGGAAATGATACTGAATACAAAATATTACGAATATAAAGAATATAGCTAAAAAAAAAGATAAGTTTCAAAAACGATAAGCTTTCATAATGTTGGATTTTGAGTAGAAAGCGAACAGAACACAGTGTAGAAAGCAAGAGAACTATATATATTTCTATCCGCCTGTCCTCTAATTTATTATTTGATTGTCCTGATATTTATGCTTATCTCCTGCTGTACAATCCTCTGGCTGCACTTACAGTAGCCACGGGGGTCTGAATAATCGTCTCCTCATCAGCTCTTCTTTTCCGTTCGCTTTAGCGATGCTGCTGAGATGATCGTTTAATCTGAAAACAGACAAAGTGTAGATGAATACAATTTCAGACCAACAATAGGCATGCTCACAAAGACGCCTTAAACATTGAAATGGAAAAGCACATGAATATGTCATACACACAGGACTGAACGAAGCTGTTCTTCATGAAACAAACATCATCTAATGTCTTAAGAGGTTCCACAGAGCAGTTTGAGAGTGGACAGATTAGAGAGGATGGATGTATGGATGAAGAGAGCAGTTAAAGAATATTGACAGGGAAAATAAAAGACAAGCATGATTAGTTCTACTTGTGGAGAGAATTGGGATGAAGGTGTCATACTGTATGATACAGGGGGATAAAAATACAGGAATTTCTGGCTGTTTGATTTCACAGCACGTGGCTGCAGGTCATAAGTTCGTGTTTGTATGCGACGGCAAATCCGCTTGACTGAGCCGTGTCACGGGTCAGACGCCAATCTAAAGCCTGAGCGTCTAGGATTATAACACCACACACTAATCCCCTCCTTTGGCTGCACACATTCATTTCACTCGCACTCGTATCCAATCCCTTTGGAAAAATGTCCTTCAGATTCTTTTAGTTAGTGCAAAATGATCCAGAGTATGATGGCTAGACTACTGGAGTTTTCTTGAAGTAAAAGCTGTTTGTTGTGTGTTTTTTTCTAACACAAGTATACAATATGTCACTGTTGTATCAGATGTCATCATTCTGTGAACCGAAGTGAACGTATTGTTTCGTATGTTGTTTATCGTACTTGTTTTTATTTTTGCTGCTCATTAAAAATTTATTATTCCAACAAACCAAGACCTGCAGATTTCAGCTTAAAAGCTCCTGAGCTCTACCATTCTTCTCACTACATATTTTTACAACCTGATCCTCATCAACTGGGTTTTCTGAGACGCAAATATGAAATAATGATTATAGCAAGAATCTTAATAATATGTACAAACGGGTGCATATGGAGCAATTGCTTGATGAGAAGAGAAACAGTGAAAGACAGAAGTTGCTCGTTTTGTATCTGAGGCTGTAGGATGGATCAGGATCGGGAATTCTCTCCTCCAGATTTTGCTTCATTTATTGCTGTAGAAATGAGCAATACATTTTAGAGTGTTTATTTAACAAGAAGAACTGGTCCATTTGTATCCTAAACATGAAGCACAAGCAAAAAAAAAAGATTGCATAAAATAAATTTGATTAAAGTCCTGCAAAAAAAAAATTGGCGTAAATTTTCTTTTAGAAAAAAGAAAGAAAAATCAGTAAAAAGACCATTAAAACAATTCAATTGTTTTGCTTAGTACATTATTTAAAGTTATTTTTTTAATTTAAAAATTGCCATTAATATGATAAATATCCATTTCAGTGAAAAATGCACAGATCATTTGATTACTGGTGTTAAAGTTCAAACCATTAGACGCACATTTTTCTCAAAAAATTGTTGTGGTTGGACGAGACACCAGTTTGGTTTGTGAACACCGTCAGCATAATCAGACAAATCAATACAAATATCTTTCAGGAACACAAAAATCAACGTGAAAGCGAACTCAGTCTCAATAGATTTTGACCTGTGGTGTGAGATCCACTTGTGCAAGAGCATGAGAAGAACACAAGCTCGATGTTTAATGTTCTTCTTTGAAGCCTGATCCAAGATCCATCAACACATGTAAACATTACAGAACGAGGCTTCAAGGAAAATTTAAATACTAGTAATATTAATATGTTGATCTTTGGCTATTTTCATAAAGTGTTCATATTCTTATTTTTATATTTGTTATTTTTTATATTTTGGACTTTATTTAGTATTTGTAACATGGCTAGAACTTTGATATTTGTATTTCTGTTATTTTATATACTTTAACCGAATGTATGTTGATCAGAAAATCTATGAATCAAGAGACAGAGATTACAGTAGACACACTGACTGAGAGAGTTTATTACGAGGATGCGTGCGCCGGTATTGATCCCATCCTACCATCCATCTATCCTGGCTCAGGAAGTGGACAGACTGCAGGTGTAGCGCGAGACGGCGAGGTTGGGAGAGATTTCAGTGCTGCAGTGGAATCTGGCGCTTTGGACTGCAGGAGGATCGCAGATGGGCATGTGCAACACTGCCGTGTTAGATCAACTGCAAAGGCATAAAGATTCTCATTATAGCTCCAGCCTTCAGCGGTGCGCACAGGGAAAAAACTCAGGCTGTAAAAATACCCGTGTGACCTTATCGTTCCTCGGTTTCCTTCGGTTGTGTCTCGCCTGGAATATATAGTACAGTGTGCGAGCTTTATTATACCGAACAGAAAAAATCACTAAATATTAGTTAAATGAGTAGCATGGCACCGTCAGCAGTATCAACGCACAGCATTGCACTATAGGGAACTAAACATAATGCAGACGTTTGCATGATTTTTTCCTGTTGTCTGGGGTTTTATTTGGTGCTCTGGGCTTCTGTTGATGTTCCAGATCAACACATTCCTGTATTTAGCTCATTATATTTCACGGATATTTGATGAAGAGTTGCATCGGAAGCGCAGTGAAAATCTTTTCTTCGTGTGTCGCAGCTTGTTAGGATGTTTGGGGCCAATGCACAGGATCAGCTGTGATACAACTCCCTGGAGCAGACAGGGTTAAGAGACTTGCTCAAGGGGCTCAACAGTGGCTCGAATCCTCAACCTTCTGATCAGTAACACAATAAGCCCACCAC
>NC_083462.1:33257132-33332132 GCF_030014155.1 Tachysurus vachellii
CCGGGGGAGGAAACCGGAGTACCTGGAGGAAACCCCCGAGGCACGGGGAGAACATGCAAACTCCACACACACGAGGTGGAGGCGGGAATCGAACCCCAACCCTGGAGGTGTGAGGCAAACATGCTAACCACTAAGCCACCGTGTCCCCCCTATTCTTCTTCTTCTTATTATTATTATTATTAATTTTTATTCCATTTTATTTCTATAGCTCTTTCAACAACAGACAACGTCACAAAGCCGCTTTACAGAAATCTACAGAATATAAATTCTACATTTTAAAATGAAATGAATTACATTTTATTTTTTTAGCGAGCGAGCCAGCGTGAGTGCGGTGAGGAAAACCGTCCTGACGTGATACGAAGAAGAAACCAAATGGCAAATGGCCTGTGTTTTCTGTAAAGAGGAAATGATGGTGCAGAGTTTTAGTGCTGAGCTGCTTCACTACAGAGAATGTGATAATAATGACAGCTGTCAGGAGACTGGAAATCAGTTTTTTTTTGTTTTGTTTTTTTTTGCCATTGCACTGCGGACATTGATGATGTTACTGAGGACATTTCACAAACCAATTCCTTTACAGTTAAATGAAATATTGATGACAACAAGGGCTAAATAATGCATGGCTAATAAAGCTGCGACGTGATGCTGATCGAGTGGAAACATGTAACATTACTGTGTTCAGTCAAGCAACACCTACAGAAATTGTAATAATACGCATTGCGTGTGCTTTAAGGTGCCCTAGAGAGAATAATCACTGACTACAGATAATAGCAGGCCTCTGAGTCAGGATGAAGGATTCGTCTCTCCTCCAAGGCTCTCTGGACATCAGTGAAATAGAGGAAAAACAGGACATGAGGTCACAATAGTGTCAGAGTCCAAATAAAATCTCTCAGTCTCGACTTAATTCAGGTGGACAGAATTATAATCGTTTAAACACAACAACCAGCAACAGACGCCATTGATTGTTCACTGATTCGAACAGTACGGCTTGAGTTAAGTTAAAATAACTCGAATATATTTAAAACGATAGAATAGGCATTTATTTTTTACATTTGTCTTTTGTCTGCTGTGTTGTTGTGGATATCGTCCCATGTTACTGCACCCTGCCGTTTATTTATCTTATTCACGGTTCGAGAAAATCTGACACGAGGTTTTCACTTTGTCCCAAGCATTTCACTGTTCACAAGGTTTACAGAGGTTTTTTTTTTTTTATTTACTCAGAATAAAAGCATAACGCAGCCGGAAAGACAGAACGATAGGAATTGAGAACACGAGGCATTAAAGGAGCAGGAGGATTCAGGAAAAACAGAACAGATGAAAGATCAGATAAGAAGAAAAGCAAACTGATGTCTGTAGATGAAACTACACAGAAGAAAATACACAGGACAATTTTCTTGAGCATGAACGGATCTGCAGTACTTTAATGGAGACATAGGAAGTGGGCGTGGTCTTGATTGTTTTTGTCCTAAACGTGTGTATATGTAATCAACACCATTAATTGAGATCATTAAGCATCGCTACGATCTGATTTGTGAAGCCTGAAAAAAGGAAAGGTTAGTACTGGGTTTAAACTTGGGACTTCAGGGTGTTTACTACAGTACATGCCCTGTTGCATGAAGTTAAAGCTCAACCCTGGTACTGCTTGGATTTTCAGGTTATTTTACAGCTGCCGTCGCTAACGTTTGTTGATCGTCTTGTTGCGAGATCATTTTAGACTTTAACTATTATTACAAGGCTCAAAGATGTAATATGATGACAGAAAGAAACCCATCATCGGTCTTCTGCTAGGCCGTTGATCCACTAGGCTTCATACTGATCTGTGGCTTTGGTCAATTCATCATTCAAGCGTCTCTGAGATTCTGTCCTTCATTTATAAGCTCATGCTGCCGTGATTTCCTGATTTTATAGCACCTTTAATATCTGTGCATTATTCTATGTCTGAGATTCATATTAATCTGCTGAACATGACTTTTGTTCCTGTACTGCTAACTGTATAATTAGTATAAATGTTTTTTGTAAATGTTATTGTTTTTAAGAAAAGAACCAAAATGTTCTCAGTACTCTGGGGATCCTGCTTGCTGTCAGCAGAGAAAGAAACACAGCTATCTAGGACTGCACACGAGACGAGAGAAAAAAAAAAATGCTGGTACACCAAACTCCTTAGGGTTGAATTTTAATAGGGTTTTATAAAGGCCATGAAGATGCCTGTTACATTCCCACTCATAAAGGATGCTCGGCCTTCATTGTTATGCAATTCCCTGTTGCTGCTTCATCATTATACAATTCCATAAAAACTTATCCGATACACAACGCAGAGCCACCGGGTTATTGAACCGGCAAAGTAATTGTATAAGGAACCAGGGCTTCTTTTTTCGAGGTGTTTATTGACAGCGTTTAAAATAGCCTGTGTAAATGAAACGGCTTTACTGTGACTATAAATCCAGCTGACCTCTGCATGCCGTGATGTGATGACGGATAAATCTTTGCTGGAAATGGATCTTTAAATCTGACCCAGACTGACTCAAAGCCTCTCCCAGCATTGGCCTCAATGTAAGAGATGCTCATGGTTAACGAAGGCAGGGCAGGATTAATAAACAGAAACTCATCTATCTCCTTTCTCTCTTTCTCTCTCTCATTTTCTTCCAGCTCTCCCGTTCTCCTTGTAGGACCTACACTTCCTAGTTAGAGGGCAGCTCCACCGGATCCACACCAGCAGCCATGGCAGAAGACGCAGACATGCGCAACGAGCTCTCGGACATGCAGCAGCGTGCCGACCAGCTAGCCGATGAGGTGAGGGTCTCAGATGTCTTTGAGCTCATTCATTATCAGTATATAAATTGTCGTTAGCATTGTGTAATGAATATTCATTTCAGTCATGATTATTCAATTAGGAATCATGTCGGAGCTTGTTAGTGAACTACTTTGGCAGTTTTTGCCTACGTAGCCGATGTGGCAATTTCTTTTGCCACTGGAATGCTTCAGGCTGTTTGGCATCTTGCTGTGGGGGGAACGTAGACGTCTAGCGTAGACGTCGTCTCCACTGGCGGAAATTCTTGCGTCGTATTTATGAGTAAGCCTGATCTTGCGAGAAAATTTGTACCAATTCAAATGAAACAGTTAGAGTAAATGATAAACAGTTACAAATGCTACCGATGCGTCTACGCTCTCAATACACATATATAGCGTGTACATGTTGCTCAAATGTCCACGTGGCTTAACAGAAAAGTGTTTGCTTTATCATCCTGAGACTGATCCTTCAAGTCCTAGACATCCATACCAAAGAGCCAAGAGAGCAAATGTTCAGAGCAATCGCAATGGCGTTAGTTAATCATGGCCTTCTTTGATTAAAGATTTAACACATTTTATCCAGGTGTGTTTTTTCAGCATTGCTGAAGTTCTTAGGTTCCTAAAGATGGTAAAACGATCCATTAGGTTAAATGTGGTAACTTGGTAATAGATTCAAGACTCCGAAGGCTTTCAGCTGTTCGATAGAAAAGACTTTAGTAAAAGCACAGACTTTATTGATCTGTAGTTTTAGATAACTTGTTTAGCAAAGTTTAGAAATAATAACTGTTCAATAATGTAATTATCTTCTGTCGTTTTCTTATATGATATAGTGAGAGAAAGTGAAAAAATAAATAAATAAATAAATAAAGAAGAAGAATTAGAACTTCAGTAACTCAGTGCTGTCAATAATATAAACTGCGCACACTTTAATTACCTCATGTACTTATTATGTTATGCTTCTCCGACAACCCTTAGGTCTTAAAGGTCTTTATCTTTTATCGTACTTCTGTTTATAACGCGTAATGTCTTCTGTCTCTTTCCACAGTCACTGGAAAGCACTCGCCGCATGCTGCAGCTGGTGGAAGAGGTCAGTCATCTGAACTGTATTATAACAACTATATATCTCTAGTATGCTCGCTTTTAATAGACAATACAGTTTTATGAGCTATAAGAATTGTTGTGGTAAATTAGTTGGGTCTCTTTTACATTTCTGTCCACTGCCTGCTAAGCTCAACTGACAGATGGACTGTTTGACCAGGAGCAAGTTCAGTGTTTCTTTTATTGAATGGCCTCTCAAGGTCATGTTTGTAATACTCTAGAGGCAGAAAAGAGGACAGCGATCCACTGGTTTGAATGTAAGGAACATACACACTGGAGATCAAAATGAGAGAACAATTTATAAACAATTGTCATCTTAATAATATGTAAAATAATGTCATCTTCACTGCTCAACAGTTGAAGGAGTTTTTGTCCTGTCTATACTGTATCATGCTACCAGAACACCTTTTCCACAAAATAACTAAGGCATTTCAACAAAAAACATTATTTTGCAGAAAACACACGGATCAAAATTAGAGAACAACAATGACTGTAGCATGGAAAAAGATTACAACAAAATGTTCTGAAGGTTACAACAGTCAGCAATTAGTAGGAAGTGTACAAGCCTCTGCTCTGAATGACATCAGCACATCTGCGGCCACAGGACAGCACTAGTCTCTGTGATGGAGGGAAGACTGATTGAAAAAAGTCGATTTTCTTGCTTAAAGATTTGATAATCTAGAGATAATCCGGGTTTCGAACTGCGTCATACATTCTCACAGTACAGATGCGTAGCAGCAGGTTTTCCATCACGGTATGGACAACCTGAGCCTAACACATCAACCCCCCCAGGATTCATTTATTGCTGAAGCAAAGACCAGCTCCATTTTCTGAGCTCCATCTCAGCCTGATTTATGGCACCGTGATTATAAGAAACGTCGATGCCGCATCCACTGAAAAATGCTGACACAGCCTCTCTTCTGATTTAAGCTCAGGCACATTAACTGACATTTACAAAGGACAGTATAGCAAAGACATCCCAAGAAAATCACCACAGATGATTTTTTTTTTAAAGAAGGTTGCTAATAACTTTTGGATAAAAATGTTCAGAGGTGGGAGGTTTACGCAGGCCAGAGGATGTCAATACTTTCACTGAAGCTGATCAATGACTCAGTCAAGCACTGAGTATTCAATATATCGATGTCTGGGACTTTCATAACAGCATGCACACATAGTTTCTGAGCTTTTAAGGGTACAACTAAGCTAGAAATGTTAAAAAATGGGCCATGGTTGTGTTTAAGAATCAAGGATAACACAATGATCTGATTGATATATATATATATATATACACACACACACTCACCGGCCACTTTATTAGGTACTAGTACCGGTGTGGTCTTCTGCTGCTGTAGCCCATCCGCCTCAAGGTTCGACGTGTTGTGTGTTCAGAGATGCTCTTCTGCATACCTCGGTTGTAACGAGTGGTTATTTGAGTTCCTGTTGCCTTTCTATCAGCTCGAACCAGTCTGGCCATTCTCCTCTGACCTCTGGCATCAACAAGGCATTTGCGCCCACAGAACTGCCGCTCACTGGATATTTTCTCTTTTTCGGACCATTCTCTGTAAACCCTAGAGATGGTTGTGTGTGAAAATCCCAGTAGATCAGCAGTTAGTGAAATACTCAGACCAGCCCGTCTGGCACCAACAACCATGCCACGTTCAAAGTCACTTAAATCACCTTTCTTCCCCATTCTGACGCTCGGTTTGAACTGCAGCAGATCGTCTTGACCATGTCTACATGCCTAAATGCATTGTTGCTGCCATGTGATTGGCTGATTAGAAAGTTGCGTTAACGAGCAGTTGGACAGGCGTACCTAATAAAGTGGCCGGTGAGTGTGTGTGTATATGTATATATATATATAAATAAACACTAGATTCATTGTGCAATGATAATCACATGTTCGACTGTAGCCCATGTGGTTAGCTAGCTATTTTAATCCAATATAATAACACTAAGAAATCAGTCTCTCCAGAATTACACAATTTTGCATTCACATAAATTAACGCAAAATCCACTTAATATTTTGGAAGTTTGCAGTTTTTTCAAAATGACCTCAGATTTTCTGTAGATTTGAGCTAAGATCCATCGTGTGATGTCATTACAACACAAATTCAGCCAAAGCCCTCTTTCATTAACGTGTGTGGAACATAATTACAGCTCTACAGGAAGTCCTTACATATGTTTTCATTGCTAGGAGTTTAAAAGAAGAAAAAATTAAAACACAGAAAAAAAACAGCAAAATCAAACATTATAATGTGATTGGCCTCAACAATCACTAAAAACTTAGGCCCCGTTCACACTGCAGGTAAAAGTGGCCCAAATCTGATTTTTTTGGGGTCATGTGACCAGGTCAGACTTCTTCAGGAGTAGTGTGAACACTCAAATCTAACCCAGATCTGATTTTTTCAAATCAGATTCAGACCACTTCCATATGTGGTCCTGAATCAGACCCAAATCTGATTTTTTTCAATGTGGCCGCAGTGTGAACAACCGAGGCGGATTTGATGCGACTTTTACGTCAATCTACATCGACATTCGTCACAATTATGCCCCGGCGAGTTCGCACACAAACGTGACTACGCCTACAAAATGGATCAAATCATCAAAAGTTGCCCTCGACATCCGAAAATTTTGAAAACACTGCGTCTCTGTGCTGCCATTACACAAACATTTAGAAAGAAAAGCGACAATGCTTACTTCCTCCATAACCTCGCCAACTTTAGCGCAACGGCGTGCTGCGTGTGACGTCATTGTTATTGTTCGTTTGCACATGCGGATCAGTTTGAAACAGCAAACAGTTCACACTGGTATCTGATATAGGCCACATTTTAAAAGGTAATGTGAACAGACAAACAAAAAAAAATCTGATCTGAGCAAAATATCCGAATTGAGCATTAAGACTCGCAGTGTGAACGCGGCCCTAGTGAAGCCCTCGAGGGACTTATATCATGACATACTGAATGCTGTCTGCGTGACTGACTTAAGACATTCTCATAATGATGATTATTTCACGTACACATTGGAGTCTTACCCCATTATTATAATCCCCAGCAGTGACGGTTTGCTGTATCGTTTCCTGGCCAAAGCAAAAGATTCTTCAAAACACTTCAAAACCATCTCCAAACTCCATACAGAAAGAATTTCACCATTCTTCAGGCTTAAGGAAGTCACTGAGGCATTCGTTTAGGTCATTTGATGGTTTCTATGAAACAAGCTTCAACAATTGGACTATAATCAGCACCCCAGTCACCTTGTATCATCATTATCACCTCACCAATACTGTACGTTTCAACGCGTACAGTAATTTAAGAAGTCTGACAAAAAGGAAGAGGGCAGTGTGTTTGGTATCTGTGCATTCTTAACTGCTGATGTTTATGCTACAGCATTTTCCCGAATCACATAACAACTCTGTAACCCTGTAACCTGACATTTCGTTGTCCTGCACCTTTCCTTGACTCCAACTCATAAAAGAATCCTGTAACTTCTCCTAGTGATCGTACCTCATCTTTGTTTCCGCTCTTTCCTACTTTCTTTCACCGTCATCTACGCCAACCTCGCCATGCCACTTGATGCATAGAGTAAAGATGCTGGTATCAGGACTTTGGTTATGCTGGATGAGCAAGGAGGTAAGTTGAAATGCTTTACAGATGGATAATAAAAACATGATTAGAATATGATTACTTACATAAAACCTGTGTTTCTCATTTGTAATGTAATGTAATGTTAAATAATGTTAAGTAATCTTAACTGAATCGCAGACGATGAATCAAATGGATGCTTTAATGAACCGATCGATAGTTCGATTCTTTCTTTTATATGTTTTAGGTTTGTTTTTTCACTGTTTTTCTTTCGACTAACATCTTTCTGAATCTTTCCTTATCCTTTATTCTTCTGTCCTTCTGATCTTTTGTGCTTCTTTACTTCAAGATGCACTCTAGCAGAAACACAACGTGACCACTGAGTTAAATGACCTTTTTTATTCTACATCTGGTCAGTTTAAAGCTGTACCATCAGTGGAAAGCAAAAATATTAACCCGAAAAAAAAAGTTTCTTTCTCTGCGTGGGGAAAAACAATTAAAAAACAAATGCTCGATATAGCTGGTGATGACAAACATCACTCTTTCCCAATAAACACTAATATCTTTATTGTATAATCCCTGGTTCCAGGAGTCGAACGCAAGCTCTGTAATGTCGAAGTGTTTGCTATTAGAAAACAAATCTACGCTGCCAACTAACGTCCAGTGACTTTGCATTTTGAGCTGTTATTGAAATCTTAACCATTTTAAATTCATGGGAATTAAAATGGACTGAAATAAAAAAAAAAAGAGAAATTGTGATTCGTTAAATTTCATTGGCTCTAAAAGGACGTTACGTTTTTAAGAATCTCCGTGTGGATAATAATGGTTTCGTGAGTTTACTTTTACTTTATCGTCTCTTCCTGCTAATTCTGTTGGAGATTTCTCTCCACACGCCTACTGTACACACTAGAAACCAATGAATACGGCTTCAAAGCCAGGGATTCTACAAATCTGACGATGGAGCTAACATCCCCTAACAACACATCTAACAGCGTCAGACTGCATCCCCACTGATCACGCAGCCACCTCCGCCATGTTCATGTCTTACCCCCACCCAGACAAATAAACTGAGATTTACACCCACTGTTTCAGTGAGACTCGCAGACTTTGACTCAGCGTGCTATACTGTAGCACACCTCAGGCTCGAGGTGAAAGATTTCTGTCCTGAGGTTTGATTAAAATTCAAAAAAAGCTTTGAAACACTGTGGCTCATCTCAACTTAATGCTCGATTACTGCCTCAGGGATCTGTTTAAATTTGTTTGCTTCTCGAACTCATTATACTTTAAGACAGAATGATCTTTTATACAGTATCTGAAAGGTTTTCCAGTATAGGGATCATTTTGCTGTCAGTAAAGCCACTCAAATGCACGCTGTCCCTGTAAGTGTTAGATAAGCCACGTCCAGCTTGATAGTGTTCACTACTCCGAAATAAAAAAGCCAATAAAATTTATTCCACTGCTGTCATCCCTTTGTCCTGACCAGAACAACTTGATCGTGTTGAAGATGGCATGAACCATATCAACCAAGACATGAAGGAGGCCGAGAAAAATTTAAAAGATTTAGGGAAATGCTGTGGCCTTTTCATATGTCCATGTAACAAGTAGGTACTGACCATGTAACAGAGGGGTCTTTTGCGTATGTGGTGGCGTCCGTTTTTTTCCTCCTTTGTTATCCTTTTGTCACAGTGACTGTCTGAAGTTTTTTTTTTTTTTTTTTTCTGCTCTTCTTTGTCTTCTCTTTCCTCTTTTCTTTCTTTCTTTCTTTCTTCCCTGTCTTCTTCTGACGTGCTTCGTTCTGTGGGGGATAAATTGCTTGTTGTTTAATCAGAACAACTGGAGCGCATCGAAGAGGGGATGGACCAAATCAATAAGGACATGAAGGATGCAGAAAAGAATTTGAACGATCTAGGAAAATTCTGTGGTCTTTGCTCCTGTCCATGTAACAAGTAGGTGCTGCTTGCCTGCCTGCCTGCCTGCCTGCCTAAAAATATTAGAACATAAAATAATACACCCCAGAAATCTAATAGCTCTAACCAGCAGTAGCCAAACTCACTACCCACGCTTTTCATCATGACCTGCCCCAAAGGAAACAACAGCAACAAAGCATGAGCCATTGGGCGTACACACACACACACACACACACTCTCACACACACGTCCAGCTGCCCTCCAGACTTGGCTCTGAGTCCTCTATGAAAGAGCGACTGTCCATCAGATATATGAAGTAAGGCATGCTGCACTGATCCTGACGTCTGACTTTGCTTATAAACTTTCTCTGGAAAACGCATGCAATGATCAACACGATGGTCCTTTAGAAAACTTTAACGTTGGAAATCTCAAAGGATCCACCATTAAAAAAAAAGTATGGATGTGCCAAAAGTCAATTATTAGGGTGTGTGAATCAAATCGGACACCGTAGTCGTTTTGGTGAGCTTTTGATGAGCTTATTTATCAATCACAAACATGGCAATTAAATATTTATTTAATACAGATTTGCTTTAATTTATAATGAAAGAACGAACCTATTAAACATCATCAGCTGACCAAATGTAATGTCTCAACTTTGAGAGCACATCCATCAACGCCACTGGCTTGAATGAGTGAAACAGCATGACCCTGAATGCAAAATGCATGTTGATGCGACTCTTGCTATTAATGACATTAATGCTGCCTGTTAAACCTGTTAAACTATGATGCATAATGACGCTCACAATGCTGAAGATTAACACATATTGTTTCTTATTTAGTGCCTTCATTAACACGATATTAAACCAAAGACTGATCAAAATACTGCGAGATAGCAGTGTTCAGAGAGAGGGGCAGAGTGTATGACAGTGATGTCTGCTTTAATCTGATTATCTTGGCTACGGATAGCGATGCCTTCGGATGTAGAAGTCATCTGAAAGAATATCCAAGCAAATCGTTGATTTATCCAACAGCTAATACGACCGTAAAATGACGGGTCGCGCTGTTAGAGATAAATAATCTATAAGAAACAGCAAGTCCTGAAATGTTTTATTCCTCTTATATCTACTGTGACACACCAATTTGCCAACAATTAGGGTTTATATTATGGTATATCTTTTTATCCATTTATGGTTACCTTAAATGTTCTATAATGTCCTTGAGAGAGAGGTTAGTTAGCTGTTATCACGTACATTAGAGCAGCTGTACAGTAAATAATCTTTCCCTCACTTCTATTTGAACTTTTTGTAATATTTTTAATATTAAATTTAGCTTAAATACATTTCAAACGTTAGTAAACAAACTCCGACTTCATTACGGATACGTCCTAAAGTTAGCTTTAGCTTACAGTAGATGTTGGACAATACGACCTGTTATTAATTAAATAATTCGTTAATTATCTTTCAGGCAGAAATTTAATCACACTCTTTGTATATGAGGGGTTAAAAATTTGGTCCGCATGTCAACATCGCCTCTATTACAACTCAGACACTTCTGTTTCATGTCACTAAGATTTCACAGTATGACATACTGCTACTGATGGCATTTATTAGGACCACAAGCGGTGTGTTAAAAGCAATTAAAGCTTCAGAATGCCACATTAAGTGAAGCTAAACACATTGCCAACATCGTTGGATGGTAGAGATTATAAATAACACTGCAGTGGGCAGTCTGGCTTTTTCTCAGCTTAGCTTCAAGATCTGGATAAGAGTATTTATCCGTGTGAACGACACCAGAACGAAATGTTCTCGCTCATTTTAGACAAACCAGATTCTGCTCTAGAATCATGACAGACTTTCATAAAGAGCGAGAGCATTAACGCTAACCTAAGCGTGTTGTTCTTCTAACATCGTCTCATCCCGTGCAATCTTATGAAGGATTTGCATAGTCTAATAAAACATATAACGTACTGTAGAGACTCGATCAGATTAGTTTCCTCCCTGTAATATGTCGAGCCAGCGATAAATCTTGCTACCGCAAACGAGGCGAAAACATTTTAACAGTGGAGCCCAAATTAAAATGGTGACCTAGGAATGGGTTCTCTCTCGTCCCTCCAGTTTCTTTTCTTTTGCAGTTGTTTGCACTTGTCTCTGACAGTGTGGCAGTCCTGTTATTCTGTGTTGTCTGTCTGCCCAGGCTTGTCTTCTTTGTTATTTGTCATAATCAGAGCTAAAACAAACCGTTCTCACTGAGAAGGGGAAGCAGTCCAAAAGGAAGTAATGCACGGATGGGTTCCAGCTTTCTGTTAGCTAGTTTCCCCCTTGTTTTTTTTTTTTTTTTTTATCCATCGTGTTAAACCAAAGATATGCGTTTTAGCCCACAAGCCATGTATGTTATGTGTCAGCAAGGCCTAACATTTCAGTTAGAACTGATTTGGTTATGCCTGTGTGTTAGTCCAGCATTTGTCCACTGTTGCTAGTGTGTGTGGGTGGAAACACTGATCATATGGAGGCTTTCCGGCCACCTTGGCGCTCATGTTCGTTATGATTCATGCAGAATGAAGAGTGGAGGCAGCAAGGCCTGGGGCAACAACCAGGATGGTGTGGTGAACAGCCAGCCTGCCCGTGTGGTTGATGAACGGGAACAGATGGCCATCAGCGGAGGTTTCATCCGCAGGTAAGGATAAATCGGACGAGAACTGGATTTTTAATGCATAAGCGGAGGGTTAAGAGGGTTATAACGGGGAGGGTTAAGCTATACCTCTGAGACAGCATTAGATAAGGCTAACTGATGTCACATACAGTGTATATAGCAAGGGATGACTCATGACTGTCGCATGCTCAGAACAAGTTACCCAGGAAAGGACAGCAGTCCATCCCACATACACACACACACACACACACACTTGCACACTCATTCACAGCTGGCGACAATATAGAATCACCAATCAACCTACTGGCATGTCTCTGGGGTGTGAGAGGAAACCTGAGCACTCAAAGGAAACACATTTCAACCCAGAACATGATAAACAAAACAGTAACTCAAGCTCATGTGTGAAGCGGGGACCCTGGAGCTCATGACCTGTCCTGTATGTCATCGTCTGTGCAGGGTAACAGAGGATGCCCGAGAAAATGAGATGGATGAGAACTTGGAGCAGGTGGGAGGCATCATTGGTAACCTGCGCCACATGGCCCTGGACATGGGCAACGAGATTGACACCCAGAATCGCCAAATTGACAGGATCATGGACAAGGTGGGTCCCAGGAGAACGTTCAGGATTTTTTTATCATGCTTCTGTCTGTAAAAGTTATCAACTGCATCACATTATTAATATATTTATTGATGATTTTTAACACTTTGAACTCGAGTCAGTCAGATTTAAGAAAAAATATAATGTATAGTTGTTTTGAATGCTGGACAGTGAGCCTGATAAAAAAAAAAAAAAAAAAACACACACAAAATTAAGGGCATCCGACGTACAAGATGCTTGAACAATTTCCATTTTCCATTTTTTTGTTGTCTCTCAGGCTGAGTCCAACAAGACCAGGATTGATGAAGCCAACCAGAGGGCCACAAAGATGCTTGGCAGCGGTTAAGCATCTAAATCGCCTGCTTTTACTAACCGTGCAGTTTGTCAAAAAGCGCAAACATGCTTTTATCTTGGTATTTACCTTCTAGGTTTGCACACATGCACATATCACCCCCACATTGTAAATGTTGTTCTGTGTGCTGTCTGTCAGCTTTTTCAATGATAGTCCTCGTAAAAATGATTTCTTATACTCTGTATCATTCTTTCCAAAGGTTGTATATAGTGCTGGCTCGGTGGCTCTAGCTCACTTGTGAAGTTTTTATTCTTTTTTTTCGTTTGTTTGTATTTTTGTTTTTGTTTTTTTGTCACCTATATATGTATGTGTATATATGTATACATATAGACACTTGATATATGTATACATATATATTAAATATGATATAAACCTCTTTACTGGATGAAATATATAATAGGAATGCTCTACAAAATGTCTTTCCTTTTCAGTATCTCAGTATCGTCTTAGTAAAACTGTGTCATTTCATTAGGCTACTGTCATGCTCCTTATTTCGATGTTGTCATGGCAAACGACGAACGGGGTTAAAAAAGACGATCAATCGTATACGACTTATATGATTATACCGATACAAAAAGCACTTACAGTATACTTCCTTGGTTTGTTTTCCTCATCACAAACATAATCAGTTACCGTTTTAGACAAAGTGCAACTAGATTCTGTAGCTGTAATAGACATTGCATTCCGAGTGGTGTGAATTGTGCATTATGCATGACGAATAGTAGATTTTAGCGTCTTATACATAAAACTTGTCTTAAAAATATGAAAAAAAAAAAAAAAAAAAGAAAGAAAAGAATCATGGCAGTAGCAAAAATTGACAAAAGCATGCTCAGTATTAGGACACAGTTGAACGTTCCATATTCCTGCAAGTTTGCAATAGTGCTCTCTTTCTGTCAATATATACATACATATATATATATATATATATTTACAGACTGTGACCATCGATGTAACATAATGCAACACGACCGAAAGAAGAACACGTAACAGACATGACAAAAGTGGCGGTTCTGCAAAAATGACCAGTTTTCTAAATGATTTATGCAGCCTGGAAATAAGATAATGACTGAAGTGCTGAATGGTGGAGACTAGTTGTTTTCTGTATCATAGGTTTTGGATGCTCTGAGAAAAAAAACTGAATAAAAATAAAACAAAAATAAACAAACATTTGCAATGTAAAGCAAAGATGCACATTTCTGAGAGATCTTACTTTTATAAGAAGACTGTATCCTGTTAGTTTAATTTCCCTGTGTGGTTTGTTATTGGTTAAAAAAAAAAAAGGAAAAAAAAAAAAAAGAAAAAGCAAAAAGATAATAATCCGTGACACACACACACACACACAAAAAAAAAGAGGTTTTTTTGTTGCTTCTGTACTTTAGAGCTATGCACAACAAATTGCTACGATGTTGAATAGTCTGTATAAGAAGACAAATAAATACCTTATCTGAATGACACAATAGGTTAAACTGTGAGACTGGTGTCCTCGATGCATGTAATATTAAAAATCTCCCTCTGTATCCTGTCAGTCTGTGACGTGGTTGAACATTTTGTAGCTAGCTGAATTAATTAAAATGAATATAACCCCTCCTGTATGGGTTGTCATTATTGTTTTGCATGGATGTATTGAACTGCAAAAGATCAGAACTTTCTTTTTTTGGACAAATCCTGAATGGAAAGTTGATAACCCTGATAAAACTTAAGGAAGGGGGGTTATGGATTCATCCAAATTTAACTATAGATGTACAGTATGTGGAGCTCTGCACTGCTGCACTGTAGCAATGACACCATTGTTACTTTACAGCACGTGGCTTTTGTAACCAATTACAGAACCACTAAATCTTACTTATAAAAAAATAAATAAATAATAATTCAAATAAAATAAAAAAAAAAAAAAAACAATGAAAATATTTCTTCTTTAAAATGGGCTGTGGATGTAAACGAAGTGGGTTAAAGAGATTATTTAATAAATGAAATAATGCTGATTAATGTACAAAATGAGCTGAACTCGATCTAAAACCATGACTTTAAAAAATTGAAAGGTATTTCTACACAGTATATTTCCATATAATATATAATAATATTCATATAGAGGGGGGCACGGTGGCTTAGTGGTTAGCACGTTCGCCTCACACCTCCAGGGTTGGGGGTTCGATTCCACCTTGTGTGTGTGGAGTTTGCATGTTCTCCCCGTGCCTCGGGGGTTTCCTCCGGGTACTCCGGTTTCCTCCTCAGGTCCAAAGACATGCATGGTAGGTTGATTGGCATCTCTGGAAAAATTGTCCATAGTGTGTGAGTGAATAAGAGTGTGTGTGCCCTGCGATGGGTTGGCACTCTGTCCAGGGTGTATCCTGCCTTGATGCCCGATGACGCCTGAGATAGGCACAGGCTCCCCGTGACCCGAGGTAGTTCGGATAAGCGGTAGAAAATGAACAAATGAATGAATGAATATTCATATAATAATATAAATGGAGAGACTCGAGTTTTACGACAGTTGGATCCCAGTTTTAAGTCAGTTACATATGAGACAGGATGCACCACAGACTACGGATACACAGCCTGAGGCATAGATGATGTATACAATAGAAAAAGCAGTGTTAACTCCACTGTTTACACGACATTTGTAGTGTAAACACAACTGAAGTATCGCTCACAACGTCCGAATGTATTTGAACAGACATTAGATTTGGGTCATGAACAGAACCTTTGGATCTTCACAAATTGGATTTTCCATACATCTTAGTACCAGAAATTTTGTATTTGTTCTCTGTAGTTATGCATCTTTGTGATTTCCAGTCTGGATGGCAGACAAAGTACCTTAGGAGTTTGCTGGTGATGTCACTGACTTTTGTTTTGGGGTATTTCTGCACAGCTCTCACCGTGTCACCATAGTATTCTTTGGGCAACCTTTCACCCATAGAGAAGTGTTTAGAATTAATATTGGTTTATCCTTTAACATCAACTTCAGTCTTCACAGGTGGAACATAGGCCTCAACCTAAGAATAGACATTCAGAGCTATTAACTGTGTAAACAATCGGTCTAAAAGAGCTCACCTGAGTAACAAGAAACACCTGGCAGTCACGTGTTCCAATATTTTTGATCACGTGGCTTGTTCGGAGTTAAATAAAATTCATAAAATAGAAGCTGAAATTCTGATCTATCGTCATATCGCAAACCCGGACTTATTCAGTGTACAGCAAAACCAGAAGAAATGGCTTTGTCGTCCCAATACTTTTAGAAGGGAATGTATACGGTATGTTGCATTATACTGCATTATGTATCTGTGGTTCAGCAGATGCTGGTAGCGCTTCATTCATCAGCTCTGTCTGCATTGTAAACAAGCTGACATCTGTTACTCTACCCTGCAAACAGACCTGCCTGTTCCTGCTGGCATTATTGGAGAATAATACATGCCTTTCTTTTGTTCCTATACCAGACAGATACACAAGGCATCGAGAGACACCTCTTTTTTTTTTTTTATTTCCCTCATCTTAGCTTGTAAAAAAAGTGAGCGTGTTGAGCTATGGCCCCTCCTGCAGTGGATTAGGATAGTACAGTAGAATAGGATTTCCTTTCTCCCCCCGCACCGGGCTTACAGAGGCACAGACGGCTGTGTTTGCACCAATGCAGTGGTGAATAAGCATGATGGCAATTGATGAGGGAGAAACAGCCTCCTACGGATGAAGGAGCAATTGCACCTGCCCACAGTCAGCTTTCCAGATTTTCCAGATCCTTCGTTTTCATTCTCTTTCTGTCTCACAAACTGAATTTCATGTCCTCTGATATCCCATCACCTCGTCTCTTTTTCCTTACATCAAAGACATCATGTGGATAAGCTGCTCTGATAAAGGCCTTGCCCACACTGCAGCACCCACATGGTTCTTACTGCTCTGTTGTGTGTACTGTAATATCAGTCTCAGGGCAAGGAGAAGCTGACATGACAGGAAGAAAAAAAGGATGACTGGTATGCACTGCGTCAGTATGGCGAAATCGACCTTACGAGTGGGTGTTTGTGAAAGGAATACCTGAATGCATCAGAGCTGGGGAGAAGAGAGATGGAGAGAAAAAGGGTGGGGCTCAGTCAGATCACACTGCATCCCCCTCTCTCTTTCTCAAGCTGTTATTTCTGTTCTCACCGCCTCCTCTCTCCTCTCTCCTCTCTCCTCTCTCATTCCCCACCCTCACAGCCTCTCAGAAACAACAGTAGAACAGTAACTTGAATTATACATCATCATCAATACCATCATCATCATCATCATCATCATCATCATTCCTATCAGCATGAACATACAGGGCTGGAAAAAAGCTACGCTGACTTCAGGCAAATGTCACGTGACTTGTGACAGGAATGGGGTAATCTGCTGCGCTGTGATTGGTAGGTTTGGTTGCTCACGTAAGATGGCTGACTCATAACTACTGAGTAGTGATGGGAAATCCGAATCTTTTCAGTGAATCACATCAAACGACTCTGACTCTTTCGGCTAGTCAACGACTCATTGACAGTTTTCATGAAAACAAGCCAAAGATGTTGGGCTTTGTTTAGTAAAATATGGTTCATTGATAAAGTAAAATATATAAACATCTTATTATAATTGTTTAGCTCATTTTAAACTTTGAGTGCCAATAAGTCTCTGAATTTGCATAAAGTATATAAAGTGTGTATGTTAAATTATCATTAGAATACAGTTAAACAAAATAGAAATGAGTTTTATCAGAAATTAAATGAATCAATTATAATTACTGTCTAATTTATTAGGAACACATCACTCATGCAGTAATCTAACCAGCCAATCCTTTGCAGAAAACCATGCAGATGCAGGTGAAGAGCTTTAGGTAATGTTCACATGAAACATCAGAATGGAGAGAAAGTGTGATCTCTGTGACCTTAACTGTGGCACCAGATGGGCTGGTGTCGAGTGAGTGACAGTTCTGTTTTTAGGAACACCCGAGATGAGAAATTGCTGAGGAAAATGGGCAGATTTTTTTTTGAGCTGCCAGGATGGACATAGTGACTCTAGTAGTCATCGTTACAACCATTCATTCATTCATTTTCTACCACTTATCCGAACTACCTCGGGTCACGGGGAGCCTGTGCCTATCTCGGGCGTCATCGGGCATCAAGGCAGGATACACCCTGGACGGAGTGCCAACCCATCGCAGGGCACACACACACACTCTCATTCACTCACGCAATCACACAATACGGACAATTTTCCAGAGATGCCAATCAACCTACCATGCATGTCTTTGGACCGGGGGAGGAAACCGGAGTACCCGGAGGAAACCCCCGAGGCACGGGGAGAACATGCAAACTCCACACACAAGGCGGAGGCGGGAATCGAACCCCCAACCCTGGAGGTGTGAGGCGAACGTGCTAACCACTAAGCCACCGTGACCCCCTGTTACAACCATGATGAGCATAAAAGCATCTGAGCATGCACTATTATATATATATATAATAAACCTTGAGGTGGATGAACTACAACATCCCTTCAGTATTATGCCATTAGAATGTATCTGTAATCTAAAATGTCATTTGGCGTTGTAGTCCGATTACCATCGACAATTAAAATGGTAACTATATTAAAATAAATCTGATGCGTTTATAACTGATTTGCATTTATCTGCTGATGACACTATTATCTGTCGCTATGCCTCTATCTTCTGCTCAGATGTACAAGATGCATTCGGAACTTCCTGGATAATGTGTATAATTGCAAACAAATTGCATGTACAGCTAATTCATTGTGATGTTTCATCAGTGAGGTGCTAGCTTTTTTATGTTAGCACCATATCATGGAATAAATATATCTAAAAATAATATTTGACACTTGTATAAAATGACTATAATTATCTCTGGTAACTAATTGCACTGCGTTGCTAAGATATGGCACTATACTGTTTGAATAACAGAACAGAAATCAACAGAATATAAATCAACTTTTCAGACACTGTCAATAAGTATAAACAAATGAATTATTTTATTGCTGCAAGTCTGATATAAAATTAGTCCTTTGGGTTTCTGTATGTAGAGTATTGTGATCTCGTGTGTTAAGCTGCTGCAGAGCAGGGTGATAGGAAATGAGAGCGGTGTTAGCCAACTTCTGGGCAAACAATTCACACCTGTCCAGACTAGTACAAAGAAACAACTAAAGATTTATTGATAGTTAAACACTTTATACAGCCGACACGGTAAAATAATAACGTAAAACATAGTAGGTTGGGTTAAAAAAAAAAGAAATACTTGATTTTTTTGTAAATTCCCTAAGTGTCTACAATCATTTGAGCCATTAACTACTAATGTTGAGTTTGACATCACAAATAAATTCAATTCAATTCAAGTTTATTTGTATAGCGCATTTTACGAACTGACATTGTCTCAAGCAGGGGAGCCTGTGCCTATCTCAGGCGTCATCGGGCATCAAGGCAGGATACACCCTGGACGGAGTGCCAACCCATCACAGGGCACACACACACACACTCTCATTCACTCACGCAATCAGACACTACGGACAATTTTCCAGAGATGCCAATCAACCTACCATGCATGTCTTTGGACCGGGGGAGGAAACCGGAGTACCCGGAGGAAACCCCCGAGGCACAGGGAGAACATGCAAACTCTACACACACAAGGTGGAGGCGGGAATCGAACCCCCAACCCTGGAGGTGTGAGGCGAACGTGCTAACCACTAAGCCACCGTGCCCCCTATAAAGAATTAATATAATAAAAATTCAAGATATATGTAGTTCACGGTGTGTGTGTATGTATGTGTGTATGTATATGTATTTATCCCCAATGAGCAAGTCTGAGGACACAGGCAGACACAAATGAATACAGGCATACAGTAAATGAATACAGAACACAGGCAGACACAAAACAGGTGCGAATTCTATTTTATCCTCTTGTACAAAGAGTAAAGCACTTAACACTGATTCACTATGTTACAGAATTTAAAAGACAGCCAGTGACTCAGCTGTTTGGACATCTAGGAGAAGTTCATTCCACCACCTCAATGTCAGAACAGAGAAGTGTCATGCTGTATACATATCGTACCTCTTACCCTGAGAGATGGTGGGACCGGTCGAGCAGTGCTAGTATCTCTGAGGGAGCGAGGTGCAGTGCGAAGAGTGACAAGAGCTTTTTTCTGTTTCCCCTGAGATGCACAAAATGTTGGGAAAGGTGACAAGTTAAAGTTTTAAAGCTTACTGACTCTACACCAACTCGTGCTTTGCTAAGCAACACAGCCAAAAACTAGTATTATGTCAGATACTGGAGTTATCATTACATATACACTTTACATACATTTTAAGAATAATAGGTTTTCTTAAACTTAAAAAGAACTCAACATCTATCAATCCACTTCCTCAAATCCGTCACAAAACCGGGGGCATCTCCAGGAACAGCCGGATCACATTCACCAGGTCTCACATTCAGTGTCCGAAAGTAGTCCTTTTACCTACCAGTAATAACTACAACTAAACTAACACTGAAACGGTGTAAAGAAGAGCCTACATTCACACATTTAATACAGTGCAGAAGGATATAAATTGCTGTATCACCATACTGCAGTATCTGGTTTTGCACGGTGGAGCCATTTCCCAGCTTTTATATAGCTTTTTGTATCTTTTTCAACTCATTACTTTATCAAAGCCAACATAGGACACGTGTGTGTGTGTGTGAGGGATCTGTGGAGGCTTTATTATTATATTAATGGATCTATGGAGGCTTTATTATTATATTAATTATTCACTTGCTTCCACAAGTGAAAGAAATGCATTGAAAACATTCTTTTTCCTCATGAACTAGTCTCTAATGAAGGAAGCTCCTGTTGATTCTACCAGCTTCTAAAATCTCTCATGAAGATGATATTAAACTGCACAAACATACAACATCGGATCAAGGTGTCAGACAGAATTTTTTTAGTTAGTCATAACTAGTACTTTATCTATCTGATTTCTGGAGCATTTATCCTACACAAGGTCTTGAGTAACCTCTGAAGACCAGGCTCAAGACAGGAAACACACTGGACACGGCACCAGTCGATTGCAGGGCACAGTCCTACACAAATTACGGACAATTTATAGATGGTAATCAGCCTACAACATATTCCTATGGACTGGGGATGAAAACCCTTGAAGCAGGGGGAACCTACGAACTTGACAGATACACAGAGGGAAGATGTGGGCATCAGTCCGCCATCACAGGAGGTACAAAGCAAACATTCTAACCACTGAGCCACTTTGTCTTCCATCATAATGGAATTATCATGATCATATAACCCCAATTTTATCATCTCTACACTGGCTACCTGTTAAGTTTAGAATCAACTACAAACTGCTGCTACTTACATAAAAGGCTCTTAACGGTTTAGCTCCCATGTATCTAACTAGTCTTCTAACATGTTACAATCCTTCGCGCTCTCTGAGTTCACAAAACTCAGGACTTCTGGTAGTTCCCAGAATATCTAAGTCCACTAAAGGCAGTAGAGCGTTTTCATATTTAGCTCCCAAACTCTGGAATAGTCTTCCTGATAGTGTTCGGGGCTCAGACACACTTTCCCAGTTTAAATGTAGATTAAAAACTCATCTCTTTAGTCAGGCGTACACAAAATACATCCCATAATATTGTGCACTATTATACTAGACTTGCACATTTTTATGAACAGCAGATATGTTAATCCCTCTGCACTGCCCTTCTCTTTTTTCTACCCATCCCGAGACACCCAGACATTGTACCAGCTCCGATCGTCTTCCGTGCGATGAAGATCTCGGACCTCCACTGAGACGAGGCCGACTCTGTGAGAATCCTGAGACATCTACAGATCTACCAGCTCCAGTTGGACTCTGTGATACTAAGAGGAGATCTGAACTCCATGTGATCCTTACACCAATACAGCATTTATCAGACTGTATATTTATAATCACACCATCTAGTGTCACCCATATGAGGATGAGGTTCCCCTTTGAGTCTGGTTCCTCTCAAGGTTTCTTCCTTTACCAATTTAAGGGAGTTTTTCCTTGCCACTGCTGCCTGAGTCACCTCAGACTTGCTCATTGGGGATAAATACATATACATACATACATACATACATACATACACACTGTGAACTACATACATCTTGAATTTTTATTATATTAATTCTTTATATTTCTCCTTATGTTTATCTTCTGCTCTATGTTTATGTTCTGTAAAGCTGCTTTAAGACAATGTCCACTGTAAAAAGCGCTATACAAATAAACTTGAATTGAACTGAATAATCATACTGAATGTTCATTTTTAGAGTTTATACGATTTTCTTCAGTCTATATGCCGAGCCAAAGATGTCTGACTTCTGGGTCACACCATGGTCACAGTCAGATAAAGATGAAGTCAGACCCAGCTGCAGAATGCTGTTATCTAACTTTATTAATAGGTAAATAAATATCTTCTGCACCACACTGATATATTATTAACCTTCTATGTTAGACTGCCCCCTAGTGGCTCAGTTTCTCCGACAAGGCAAAAACATCCTCTGTGCATTAATCTAAAAGCAAACCTCGAATCTCAGTAATACAAAACCTGACAGCAAACCACATCACATTATCTATACACACCTGTGTCTCCTGGTCATGTAGACGATACGCATACGTTTCTATAATAATCGGAAAAACTAATCATCGATAATACTTTCAATAAAAATTTTGTGAGACAAGGAAAGCACTTTGAGGTGAGTCTTTATTTATTTGTAATAAAGTTTATATAAAATGATGCAAACACTATAGAGTAAATGATGATTAACCTAAAGTTTACATGACACTGTCTTTGGGTTTCCATGCTGTGTGCTGTGTGATGCATCTTTATATGGTTTAATATTAAAATATACAGTTTTGTACTAAGCAGCATGGAGTCGTTTGCATATGTGAGGAGTGCAGGGAATCATTTTATACATATCATTTTTACGGGTGTCAAAGATTTCAGGTACGTCTGTATTCCTGTTCATTTTGTACGTATTTGGCATAAAGAGTGATATCCATTATACGATCCACTTATCCATGTCTGTGTGAATGAGGTCACGTTTAACATTCATTCATTCATTCATTCATCTTCTACCCTTATCCGAACTACCTCGGGTCACGGGGAGCCTGTGCCGATCTCAGGCGTCATTGGGCATCAAGGCAGGATACACCCTGGACGGAGTGCCAACCCATCGCAGGGCACACACACACTCTCATTCACTCACACAATCACACACTACGGACAATTTTCCAGAGATGCCAATCAACCTACCATGCATGTCTTTGGACCGGGGGAGGAAACCGGAGTACCCGGAGGAAACCCCCGAGGCACGGGAAGAACATGCAAACTCCACACACACAAGGTGGAGGCGGGAATGTCACGTTTAACAATACTATTAAAAAAATTTGAAAACAGCGAACATAATTAACAATAAAGTTCGTGAATGAATGAAATGCGAAGATGTTTTTCATTGCTTTTCATTAAAAAAAAATAAATAAAAAAAAGTCTAGCCATAATTATGTACAAATTATCAACAGATTCTCTTAAGAGTAATGTGTCAGAACACAAAATGCCCTGTTTTTTTTTATCTGGACCTGTGTTGCTGATTCTCTAGTCTGTTCAATCAACCTAAAAAAAAAAAAAAAAAGATCGGTTCGGTTGTAACAATAAAATAGATGATTAGTACAGTGAAATTTCCAGATGTGAGTAATAAAATATTGTGAGTATACAATATTGTCTGACTTTATAGAATAAAAAAAAACAAGGTTGAGATTTATAGCTATGAGATTCAAGCAAATTCTGTGGTGAGAATATTGTCAAGTTGTGCACTAAAAAAAAACTCATTCATTCATTCATCTTCTTCCACTTATCCGAACTACCTCGGGTCACGGGGAGCCTGTGCCTATCTCAGGCGTCATCGGGCATCAAGGCAGGATACACCCTGGACGGAGTGCCAACCCATCGCAGGGCACACACACACTCTCATTCACTCACACACTCACACACTAGGGACAATTTTCCAGAGATGCCAATCAACCTACCATGCATGTCTTTGGACCGGGGGAGGAAACCGGAGTACCCGGAGGAAACCCCCGAGGCACCGGGAGAACATGCAAACTCCACACACACAAGGCGGAGGTGGGAATCGAACCCCCAACCCTGGAGGTGTGAGGCGAACGTGCTAACCACTAAGACACCGTGCCCACTAATAAAAAAAATACAAGAACAAAAAATAGAATAAAATAAACAGAATTATTAGTTAATCAGACACAGTAGATAATATAATGAGAATTCTATACAATCTGTGTATCGTGAACCTCTACCAACTTTTACGCATGAATGCAGTTGTCCTGTTGTCCTCACCAGATAAAGAGCTATTCTTGGTTTCTGCTGTTTGACAAGGCAAACAGATCAGATGAAGGAACAACGGGAGTGTGTCGCCAGCGGAGCAGTGCTATGATGAGGCAGGAATAAACCAGTGTGTCAGAGAGTTCACCGCTCGGCGTATAAACCCAAAGTAAAAGTCCATGTTGTGGGAGAAATCAGAACAAATGTTTGAATAAGCCCTTCCCAGGAAGCAGTAGATCATGGTACCACCCATGCTGATGACCACCGTTCCCACACACAGGACAAGGAAGAACAAACAGGAGTCTTCACCCGCATCATCTGTCCATTAACAAAATACATAATATGACGTACTCAGATTATCACATCAGTTATAAAATACTACAAGAAATATCATACCGTTGTCCAGTGAGGCATCTGATTCGCTGAAGCGCACTTTGAATTTGGAGGAGTTTCTGTGTGGATACGGACTGACAGGACCGGATTCGTCTCTCTTCTTTAAGATAGAGACGAGACCGTTGGAAGGGAAGGTCTGCGATAAGAACAAAATCAGAGTAAACACTCTACATCCCTAAAGACCAAAACACTTGTTTAACCACCGCTGATCAGGGTCAGGTAGATCAGAAAGTCACTACAAGGTGACTGAATGATCAAATACAATTTTATTACTGAGGAAATGAAAAAGTGTCAACACATGGCATCAATGTGAACAGCGGTGTATTCATCGTCGTAGCCTAGAGTACTTTATTTGCTTGTTTTCCTCAGTGTGAGCACATTAGACAGCTACATACGCATAAGTAAGGCAGTAGACCAGTGGTCTTCACTATTTTTTTCATGTGAGCCACACTGATAGGACAAAGTCAATAGAAGAGCCACTTTCACCGCAAATTATGCCAAGTTATTCAGTCTTAAATAGCTTATCTGCTTAAATACAATGTACAATACTGCAATACAATAATTACTCGAGTTGCGGATGATGCATGCTCCCCATCAGTTACCTCTTTTGTCACTGTCACATTGCTTTGCTCTGTTCATTTTGTGCACAGGATTGTTTGATAAGAAATCGATCCATTTTTTAGTCCGTGTGTGTACAGTAAACACAAGTTGTTAACTAGCATGAAACACAAACTAGCTTCTGGCAGGCCGCCAAAAACTGGCTATTGCGCAGAACGCAGTGAGTCAGTGACATGTCAAATAATATATATAAATATATATTATTATTTGTAATAGAGCACATTCGTTTTTCTATGCTTCCCTGATTGTTTTTAATGTTTAATGTTTAAATGAAAAATACATTTTAACCACATGATCCTATCATCGTATTATTTACTGCCAATGCGAGCCGCATATTAAAGCTTGGCGAGCCGCAGGAGGCTTGCGAGCCGTGCAATGAGTAACACTGCAGTAGAGACTAAACTTATAATTTAACGTTTTAATGTTCAGCCTAAAAAAGTGACTATTTGCTGCTTTTCTCCTCAGGGCCTGTGTGTTATATAAGAAGTCCACACCCAGACTATCAGCAAGTCATTACTTTCCCTCAACATGTTTTCCACAAATTCCTGCAGCTGGCTGGTGACATTATAACATAACATTTTGTTTTTAAAGACTTTCTGGACTGACCACTGGAGCCAGATAATTGTTAGCAGACATATTGAGGCTTGGGTACTGATTATTGAACTGTAGTGCTGTTTACATCCTTAGCAAGACCATTAAAATAGTCCTAACATCTTGGACACCAGCATAGCAATGCATTCAGACTATTTTATAAATAAAATCAATCCACTCATACACTGAATAAATAAAAAAATAAATCTTGATTTATTAGTCACCGGAGGGTAAGTAACTAAAATGTATTTATATGGCGACTTTCAAAAGCTGATGTCAAAGTGTGTCATAGTACACATGAATAGTACAAGGATACGAATTGTTGGAAATATTTAACCAAAAGTCAGTCAAAACAAATATGTGTCTTTAGCTGCTTTTTAAAGATCTTAGCTACAAAGCTACAAAGTCAAAAGCACAGTAGTGTTAATTTCGTCACCTATTTTTAATTTAGTCTTAGTCTTGTGCCAAATGTCCTTGTTAGTTTTAGTCATATTTAGTCATTCACATATCTTTTTTTGTTAGTCAAGTTTTAGTCGACTAAAAGTCTCGTCATTTTAGTCTAGTTTTAGTCAAAAGAAAACTCAAGGTATCTTAGTCAAGTTTTAGTCGACTAAAAGTCTTTTAATTTTAGTCTAGTTTTAGTCAAAAAATTTTAGTCTTTTTTAAAATAACACATTATTACTGAGATTATTACTGATAAACATTTCAGTAAAAAAAGTGTTTCACATATGTTTCACTCAAACTTGACCGAACATCACATTATTTACTTTATTGTTACTGCTTTTAATCGTAATGCAAAGACCGGTCATCGGGACATAAGCTGTCATGTACAATAAAAGAGCCTGCGGAGCGACAGGAAATATAATTTAACACAAAAAGCCTGACTAGACCAGGGGTGGACTTTCGTTTGGACGAATTGTTTCTACACACACACTAAACAGCGCGAAGCCGCGAACTCGTTGTGAATATTTTAAAGGCGTAACAGCTGATGAAAAAGCAGAGACAATTGTAGACCAAAATGAAGAGAGATTTTATCTTAGTTTTTATTTTATACAAAACATTTTCGTCTCGTCTTTTTTCATCAACAATAACACATGTTAATTTAGTCTTAGTCAGCGTTTTTGGACAGTGGCGCAGTCTCGTCATCGTCTCGTCTTAGTCATGAAAAAAAAGGTTGTTGACGAACATATTTCGTCTCGTCTCGTCTGACGAAATTAACACTAAAGCACAGCATCTTTTTGTCTTTGAGCCAAAAGTAAGAAAGGGAAGGGCTTATCAGAGACGCTCAGATTATTAATATTACAGCAGTAACTAGGATCGGTGAAAAAAGGTGACAGGGTCTTTCCTGCCAGCTTTTCCCTTTCCTCTGTGCTTATCCTTTCCTATATAGATTTCTATCTATCTATCTATCTATCTATCTATCTATCTATCTATCTATCTATCTATCTATCTATCTATTCTTCCTCTATTCTAGCTATGGAGCTAACTCTTTAGCTAGAGAAATAGCGTCTTAATCGGGGAAGTGATATTAATTAGCTTTAGCTAACTCGAGCTGTCAGCGAGTTGATATTTTTGTGTAGTTATATATATGGTGTCTTTGAACATGCTCATTAAAAGAGGGCATGGGGTGCTATGATAGAAACAAAAAAAAATCTGCTTATTGTTATCTTATTACTTTCCTTTCCTTCTTGCATTTGCTGACAGTCCTGTTTCAAATGTGAAAACAATTTAATCCAAAAAATAAATAAATAAATAAAATAATAAAAATAAATCAGTTAACTCCAAATGAAACTGAATTTAAAATGAATTGTAGCCGGTGTAAAGAAATCAGTATTGGTGTTACATGAGACATTTTAGACATGGGTATACTTCTGTTCAGGCTTCTGTCTAGAACAGATTCTGTGTGTTGGTTAATGATCTCCACCACACAACACGGAAGAGTCTTCTTACCTCCTCAACTTCGATGAGCTCACTCGGTTCTTCCCCGGATAACTTCCGTCTTCTAGCCACCTCCGTCAAACGTTCAGCCTCCGGATCCTCTATTTTATCCTCATCCTCAGTTTCCTCTTCTGGGTCAATCCAATTCTCTATCCACTCATTCATTTTAGAATGGCTTCCTGTATTCCTCTGCTGAACTGTAATGCTTTCCTTGGTTACCTGATGTTCAGTATCAGATTAACCATATTACATCCCAGGCCTGTTTTTCAACCATTATTGCTTTATTTGTGAGAGCAAGAGGAGCTCTTTAAATCTTACCTTTTCCACCACACTGTGATTAGGTCTGAGGAGAAAGAAACAGTAGGAGTTCAGGCATGTTATGTGTAATAATTATTAAATTTACACCACCGCACTGTAATAAATAACCTTATGTGAAGCACTGAATTTAGATGATGCCATGCAGGGTTGGCAAACCTACAGTAAGAGGCGTACTGCAACACAGTCCAAAATAGCTAGAGCGTTGTACCAAAGAAAAAGCCAAAAAATCATAAATACTTAAATGCATTATTAATAATGTGGTTTCTTGTCTAGACATGAATCGTTTTTGGAGAGGACAGCTGTGTTCACTCTGCTATAAGAACACATTTATATTTAGGCTTTCTCCAAAAATATGTACAAACATTACAGTATCTCGTTGATGTCGCTTAGGGAAACCATATGAGGTTTTTTTTTATTCAGAAAGAATTGCATCCTAGCAGGCATACAGAACAGAGCAAAGCAAATATCATCAGATTCTTTAAAGACTTCCTGCCACACATATTTCATTCCTTTTGTGGTAATGTCTGAAGTTCACCATGGACTCTGTAACATTTATTTGTGGAAATAATGCCTTGGTTACCTTGTTTCAAGCCATTCTAGTGTGGTATAGAAAGCCTGCAGGAAGACTCAGCTCGATTTGTGCCAGTTCTCATGAATATTCAAATGAGCCATGCTGCTTGGCTCCGATTGGCTAACCGCTAGGATATGAGAGCATGACTATTCATTCACCCACACAATAAGTAGCCTAGGCTAGAGGAAATTTGTTTACAATCACCTTGAATTGCGGCAGAACGGCTTCTTCACAAGCCCGTTGACGTTCAGCCATCCTTGCTGTATAGGAAACTCGGAGCTACACGAATTCTGGGGGCGCGGTCTCAAGTGGGAGAGCTCATGAATAGTAATGAGCTCAGTCACTCTGACGTCAGACTGACCAGCTTTTCTAACTGACCTGATTTCTCCCCTTATTTCTTTTAAGTGGCTAGAACTGACCGGGGAGGTAACAGTTCGTTTTCACATTCACGACACAACACAAACACATATGGACCAAACACATATCAAAAAATACAAGTAAAAACCGTTTTGTGTGGAAGGGCACCTTTAAGCTTTTTTAAACAAACTCTCGATCTCAGGTATCTAACAGAAACATGTATCTGTTCTCTAGAACTATGAGGGTTTTTTGGTTGGTTGTTTTTCTTTTTTCTTCTGGATGCTCCCGTTCGACCCACGCCACAGCGAATCATCGATCCAGAAATCAGTCCCTCTATGAGTTTGTTCGTGATTGTTGTGCCAATACGCTTCATTTTTCTGCAGCTTTTTTTTTTCTCTTAAAAATTTGTGATGCAACTTGCAAAATGTTTTGTATACACATATGTAATGACTTTTTTATATATATGATATGACAAAATCCTTGAAGGACTTGGATTGGTTGAGTTTTGCAACCCCCGGTTGCTCGGCAGATTCCGTGCCTGGGACTTGAACCTTTGCTGAGACCTAAGATTGAGACCTGTTATACCTTTGGTGTGTTCTGCAGATGTGATTCAGAGAGTCCATACACTTTGTCTCTATCTCAGTACAGTGGATCTTCACAGGGCATTTTTTTCCGCGAGTGACAGCCTTCCACTCGGATTCTAAATACAACCATGGCAACACACACGCAGACACAACGTCTACAATCAACATCAATATATCCAGCCTTCAAAATACCGATGTTATTATATTATAAACAATGTTCAGCTTAATAATGAGCTCAATAACCAGATTTTTGTTCCTCAAAGCTTAAGTGCAATTTTAAAAGCTATTTAGGCCATCAGTGTTTCACATTTAGTTACTGAATTCATTATTCAGCGAGCAGTATGCTAACTTTAAACATTTTTATATTTACCTCCAACACACTTACCCCAGTCTTTCTGCATGGAGGCCAAGTTGGAAAGCAATCTCTCATGATAAAGCCTCTCCAACTGCAGGAAGTGTACAGCCTGCTGAACTGCCAGAGTCAGCCAGTTAAAGATAACACTAGTACTGATGCTTACAGTATGTAAGCGCCATAGCTGTATATTGTATATTCTTTGCACAACCTTTTAGACAGTGCACAGAGATGCACCATCATTAGGTTTCCCTTGGCGTGAGCACTATGAATATAACACAATCATTGTGGCAAAAAAAAAAAAAAAAAAAGGAACATGAAAGAGGAAGTGGGCTCTTCAAATTACTGTATATTTATGTAGCTTTGTAGAAGCCAACATTCTGTTTTCCTATTTCAGCTTAGACAAAAACTTATAAAATTTAATGCGGCCTAGAGCTTTCGAGCCACATGCACCAAATTCGGATATGTTGTAGACGCTGGTCTGAAGTTTGTTGCTGTTACTTTTCTAAGCGATCCGAGTACCAGTACTTCCATTACCGGGTCTCAAAGTGGCCTTTTTTTCCCATAGACTCCCATTATAAACTTTGGAGGTTTATAACTCGGCAAGCTTTCGAACTATCTACACCAAACTCTGCCAGCTCCTTTAGGGTGATACTCTGTACAAACTTTTATATTGGTGTACCGACTGGCCTTCCGGTTGTGCCGCAGCCACGCTGCCAAAATATGCAAAATCAAAAAACTTTTTACAACATGGACATGTGACATATCAAAACACTCAGAACAATGAGGGGAACTTCCTCAGGAGTATTCAGATGACGTCACATGCTCGTCTCCACTTGCCTCCAAATGTTTTGGCACCCTATCTTTCTGTCCACTTGTCTCCAAAAGTAACACTGACCCTTATGTCCACTCGCCTCCAAAAAGCACCGACCTTTGCAAATACTTGCCTCGTCAAAGCCAACATCAAAGTTTGTCACGACGAACTTTATAAATCTAGTTAATTACTGTAAATATTAAAAAAAAAAAAAAACTCTACATCGCACAGTAACCACCTCTAACTTTGGTATATAATATTTGGAATATATAATATTATTTAATTATTTATTAAACTTCTATGACATAATAAACTAAATAAAATAAATATATAAATAAACTTGAATAATAATAATAAAAAAAAAGGATACAGTCCTCTTCAAGAAAATAAGCTTCTGCTATCTGTAGAAAAAAAGGAAACTATTAGAGGGAAGCCTTCGACTTCCTGTAATAGACGCTCATTATCTGATCTCATGTCATGTTCTCGGCTTGTGTTACAGCACCAGTCTTCTGTTGTGGGTTCTCATTGCAGGATTGTGTAAGAGTTCACAATAATATCCAGTTAATTCAACCTACCTGATGTAACCTGTGAGGTAAGAGCATGTGATCTTTGTGTTCACTCAGAGATGTCAGTGTGGCCAGAAAGGCAGAACTGGACTCTGTAGTACTGTTAACTACAACACAAACAAACCAACATCGTTAACAGCAATTTACATAATAAATGGAATTATCCAAAAGTTTACGTTACTCTTTCTAATTTTGACCAGGCTTTTCTTTTACTTCGTTTTGTTAGTATCCTACCACAGAATCTACTCTTCAGATTGTGCTCCTGTCAAAAAGCAAGCAAACGTCTTAGAACAGAGCAGGACAGGAAATTTATGTCTTAAGAAACTTTGTGTCTTTTAACCATAAAGCATCCTGTCAGCAGCCCCTGTCCTTTATAGATTGGCTCCATGGAACTCTTCAGCCTTTTGGAGGTTGAAGTCATGGGTATTTAAACACCTGACAGAAGTCTGACAGACGCCTGAGAGAAGTCTGTTTGGAGCTTATAAGAAGCTGTTTGAACTTATGTAGCTGCTTAGCAAAGATCTGCAAAGTTGTGGCAATTTAAATCTCAGCCCCAGGCTAATCCGTACGTTTGTTCTGGTCTCCGATTCTGAAATGCAGAGCGAGGCCCTACAATGGGTCAAACAGAAACACAAGAGCGGAACCCATGCATGAGAGCGGTACCCGGCACCTATATGTCTTGAGCAGACTGAAGAAATTCTGCATGTCAAGCAGAAAGCCTTGAGATAATTTTTCACCAGCTCCATCAAAGTCTGATTTGGAAGCTACACAGTTCAGGATCTACAGCATGTGCAGAGAGCTTCACAAATCATCTCTGCATCAGCATTACAAATGCTGGAGAGTTTTCACCACCCACAGAAATGATAAGGAACAACAGTCACCTCATTACATCCTGTCGACACTTCTACCATCAGCTACAGGAATTCAAGAACAACAAGGCTACAAGGAGATGTAGTTTTTACCCCCACGTGTGAATGAATCTTATACAGAGACAGAGTTTGCTCTATGGGTGCACGGTGGCTTAGTGGTTAGCACGTTTGCCTCACACCTCCAGGGTTGGGGGTTCGATTCCCGCCTCCGCCTTGTGTGTGTGGAGTTTGCATGTTCTTCCCGTACCTCGGGGGTTTCCTCCGGGTACTCCGGTTTCCTCCCCCGGTCCAAAGACATACATGGTAGGTTGATTGGCATCTCTGGAAAATTGTCCGTAGTGTGTAATTGCGTGAGTGAATGAGAGTGTGTGTGTGCCCTGCGATGGGTTGGCACTCTATCCAGGGTGTATCCTGCCTTGATGCCCGATGACACCTGAGATAGGCACAGGCTCCCCATGACCCCGAGGTAGTTTGGATAAGCGGTAGAAAATGAATGAATGAACATTAAAGTAAGCTGATCCTAGCCTAACCTTTCAGAGAGAATAAAAGTCTCCATAGCTTGGACTGGAAAGCATAATAAGACCTGTATGTTCTGACATGTTTACCTGATGCACTGCTGTTTAAACAGAACCTTACAGTTGTGTTCTCTGATTTCTCTTCTGCGTTGTTATTTATCTTGTGTTGTTTCTCCTCTGGCTGATCCATAGTTGTATTCAGGATCTTGTGAGAAACTGATAGGTTTGAGCTGATGATGGCTTCTGTACCATTGGGCGAGAGAGTGATCTGGTCATTCCATCCTCTTATGTCCTCTTCTGTTGTAGGGTCTCCCATAACTCTAAAATATCCTGGCAGGTCACCATTCTTTTGTTAACTGTTTAAATCTGTCAAACAGAATTTTCTATTATTAAAAAAAAGCTTATTATCTTTGTAAACACAACTGATTTGTACAAATATATACTTTCTGTGTAAATATACCGTACATTATGGTAGATAGCATCAGTGCATGGCCTTCAGGAACATCATCCTCTTTGAGAGCGTAAAGTTATTATTTACATTTCTGTTCTTATTCACTGTGAAACATTTCAACTAACTAGTAGTCAAGATGATAGATTACTAGAAGGTTCATTTTATAAACCTTAAAATGATTTGAATACGCCGAAGTACGTATATGACTTTTGGAGTTAAAGAGAAGAAATACTTTGCATAACATATTGGGGAAATAATCATGTCGTTAAAAGCAAAACATCTTAAAAGTCTCTTGAATTCTTTTACAGCACACTTTATATGTGTATATAGTATAGTACTGTAATGACTTGCATTTGTTTACAATAAGCTCATATTTTCTGTAAAGTCTGGAGCAGATCTTTATTTTCTCCAAAAGGTTTCACAGGACTGAAAATGAAATGTTTGGCAACAAGTCACTTTTCTCATACTCACACTGATACCAAGTTAATGTAAAGTTTTGTTTTGTTGTTGTTTTTAACTATACTAACTAGTTTTTTTTCTAACTACATCCTAATTCACCATGTACCATAAAACACAATTTATACATATAGCCTTTTCTGGACACGATGTATATTCTGGGCTTCATAATAACACCATAATCTTCATACATTCCGGTTAGAAATTTCTGCTGTGAATCAATTTAACTGTACCGTGTCGAATCTCTATAACGCCTACAGCCTGCAGTGTTGCTCTGTTTATGGCGGTTCATCTCTCACCATGTCACACAGCCTGTACCTGCTCTGCATTTCACTGCAGAGCCTAAACACTTCCTCATCACACCACAGTCTTTCATACAGTAAAGTCTACTTACATTTCTATTGTAAAGTGGACAATGTTAAGTCCTGCAGCTCCAGCCGTAGTCCAGTGGTTTTCTGTATGCGTAGCTTTGCTTGGTTCACACACACACACACACACACACACACTCTCTCTCTCTCTCTCTCTCTCTCTCACACACACACACACTCCCTCCCTCCCTCCCTCTCTCTCACACACACACACAAACACACTCCCTCCCTCCCTCTCTCTCACACACACACACACACACACACAATCGCACTCTCACACACACACACACACACACACACACACACACTCTCTCTCTCTCTCTCTCTCTCTCTCTCACACACACACATACACACACACACTCTCTCTCTCTCTCACACACACATACACACACACACTCTCTCTCTCTCTCTCTCTCTCTCTCTCACACACACACACACACACACACACACACACATATACATACACACAATCGCACTCTCACACACACACACACACTCCCTCTCACACTCTCTCTCTCTCTCTCTCTCTCACACACACGCACACACACACTCCCTCTCTCTCTCTCTCACACACACACACACACACACACACACACACACACACACACACACACACACACACACACACACACACACACTTGAAACAGGCTTGGGGTTTTGGCTTGTACAGCTGTGCAGCTGTTCTTGATGCAGACTCAGGGCGTTTACTATTTGCACCCTTGTTCCTTTGTTTTAGTAAGTTTTTAGTGCCACTTGCTGGCTCACTGACGGAAGTGCATCACACTGGACCTTGTTACGTTTTACATTACGTGCGAAATGTCTCAGCTGGTTTGTAATCATTATATAATGAATGTTTAATATTATCTGGCTCGTTAATTTAGCCAGGTTCTGTTAGGATTTCAGTAGCTACGTATATGTGACAAAAATGAAGGCTTGTTGTTTACTGTTGTTGTTTACTGTTGTTTTTCTTCCTCTTCAGTAGCTTGCTAGGTTTGTTGGCTAACAAGCTACATATATGTGACAAATAAAGGCTTGTTGTTGTTTACTGTTGTTGTTCTTCAGTAGCTTGCTAGGTTTGTTGGCTAACAAGCTACATATATGTGACAAATAAAGGCTTGTTGTTGTTTACTGTTTGCTGTTGTTCTTCAGTAGCTTGCTAGGTTTGTTGGCTAACAAACTACATATATGTGACAAATAAAGGCTTGTTGTTGTTTACTGTTGTTTGCTGTTGTTCTTCAGTAGCTTGCTAGGTTTGTTGGCTAACAAGCTACATATATGTGACAAATAAAGGCTTGTTGTTGTTTACTGTGGTTGTTTGCTGTTGTTCTTCAGTAGCTTGCTAGGTTTGTTGGCTAACAAGCTACATATATGTGACAATTAAAGGCTTGTTGTTGTTTACTGTTGTTGTTTGCTGTTGTTCTTCAGTAGCTTGCTAGGTTTGTTGGCTAACAAGCTACATATATGTGACAAATAAAGGCTTGTTGTTGTTTACTGTTGTTGTTTGCTGTTGTTCTTCTTCAGTAGCTTGCTAGATTTGTTGGCTAAAAGCCGTCTCATGTTAATTCCTATATGTGTCTAGCTATATAGTTTGCTGTCTAGCAAATTTGTCTCTTACACAAAATCCTGAGCATGATTACTGCATAAAAAGCGTGCATACATAATACTATAGATAATAATATTTTAACATGTCCTAATGTATGAGTAGAGTTTTTTTTTCAGTGTGTGTTTCCTCAGTATATGACTTTTTTTACTCTTGTGCCTCAGGGTGCAAATGGTGCCTCATTTCTGGATCAAAACAAATGAACAAAACAAATAAAACTGTAGGTGCCTGATCATTTGGCCCTCTTCTACTGCCTCAGTTCCTTTGACAAAGACAAAAGTTAATTATTTAACACATACAGTCTTTTAAATGTCATACAGTCTGCATTGTTAATGCATTATTCATTATAAAATGCACAATAATCGTCCATTCATCCGTGCGTCCATCAGAGATCCCCGAGAGAATGTGATATTTCAGGAATAAGCAAGGTGAAGCTTTGTAGGATTTAAAGTGAATTATTCTAAACTGCTGATGAACTTAATAGATTTTGATCCAAAAAGGAGTCAAGGTCTGAAAGGATTTTATTCTTAAATAGCTTCTGTTTAATTTGTTCGTTAAATTTTATTACATGGTTAACTATCTATAGTTAAAGCCGTAACCTCTTCTGAGCACTCGGTACAGATTTGTGCACCATGTTGGACGACAGGTTTGTGAGTGGGTGTAGATAAGCTTCCCGTTGTTCATCGTTATGTCCTTTAAACAATACAAATATCCAGTTTTGTGATGTAAAATGTTCTTACCTTTTTTTTTTACTTCTTCAGGATTGTGCACAAGCACTGATTATGTAATTTTGTCTATTCTAAAATTCTGAATCAACCCCTATGGGATTTCACAATTTTGTGATTAATGCAAAATCAAGCAAACAACATGATACAGAGCCTCTTTCTCTAATCTCTACCTCTTTGGCTGCTCATCCTTTGTCTTCCCAGAACTATTCCAGATTTTTTTAAAATGTTTTATGAACCTGACTGTGACCTTTTTTTGCCTCATTCGTGCAAGTCAGGATATATATAGAGTATAATCAAGGGTAATACATCATTTTAAATGACTGATGCTTTATTTTTTGGTAGATAAGAAAAAGGAAGCAAAACAGTGTGATAGCGGATAGCACGTGTACTGTACTGTGTATTCGTATCTTAGAGGGTAGATAAATCTGTCATCATTTCAAATGTAGGAACTGGAGCAGAAAGAAACAAAACACTGCCCCGGAAAAAATGTAGTTTATGACTACATCAAGCTGCTTTTTCTGTTTTATCTAATATGAAACGTATTCCTTCTGACAGGAAGGAAGGAGTTTAAACCAGGAGACACCCAGGATCTAGCACTGGACCTCTCTCTCCATCCCCACTGCTCTATGCAAATCCCCCCCCCCCTTTTTTTTTGCAATGACACTTTAACTCTGGACATACACTATTTACACACCACACTTCACCTGGACATTCTATGGACACTTTAAACTCTGGACTTGCACAGCACAGTGCCACTTTATACACTATTTACACAATGCACATTTATATATTTATGCATATGTATATACATTATTTCTTCATCTGTATTTTCATATTTTTATATAGTTTTCTTATATAGTTTTCTTATATAGTTTATACTTTTTATTATTTTATTCTTATTTTATTTCTTGCTTTTTTTTTTTATACTTTTTATATATTTTTTTATTCTTATACCGGACAGTTAAATGCATAAAGCATTTCACTGCATGTCGTACCCTGTACGTATGTGTATGTGACAAATTTGATTTGATTTGATTTGATTTGATTTGAGGATATCAGGCTGCTTAGGTGAGTCACTTTGCAGTGCATTACAGATTAAGGGTTACCTAGTAATATATTTCTCACAGTATTTGCTGACATTCCAGTTTATTTGAAAATGAACATTTTCACAGCAAGATTTGTTCAAGAATTGAACACTATACAAATTTCTTATAAAAGTGTTAAAGAAATGAATGAACGTGAAGCATGACAACTAATGACACGTACTGTACGTAGTAAGCAAAATGTTTAATGACAGTAAAAAAGTATCCTATATATTGTATCTGGTTATTTGTTATTAATGAGAAATTAATAAATCATGATCAGTGCAAATAAATATGTACAAACTAATATGAGCAGTTGGGCAACATTTTTATTCCCATACAAAAACCTTACTAAAATGATATTTATTTTTTTTAAATATGTGATAAATTCTAATGCATTTGATATGTTGTTTGCATGGTTGGGGAAGCAAATTAGGAGCAATGGCATTTGTAAACTGGTTTTATTGGCAAGCTTGATTTAGCACCTCCATCTGCCAAGGTCATTTGTATCTCTGCTGTCCAATATGTTGCCTTGACCTGTATCCAAGCATTAGCTGTCTCCAAAGTGGTCATTTGTTTCTGAAGTCTGACATGACCAGCAGCAGTGTAATAGCTACACATATTAGCGGGACTTTAAAGCACAGGTTCCCATATTTTATTTTTTTTAGGTTTGGGTCATAAGATCCCAAATGGAAATGGTATTACACTGGGTTTGGGGTGGGTGGATGTAATCACCTTAGATTTTCAGTTGTCATTCACTATAGACTTATATAACCTGTTTATAGGTTTCTGATTAGCATTACGTGTATATCCGCTCTAACAAACAGGAGTAAATGATACTTTTTTTTTTATCATTTTTTTTTACGTTGACTAGTTTTACTGTTTAGTTAGATTTGAGTTTTGCTTAAAATTAGATATGAGTTCTTATGTGTTAAAACCTGATATGCCCTCTTTTCCAATTTCCATCCGTTCCATTTAGTTTTTTTAGGCATAGCTAATGCTTCTTGCTGTTTAAATGTCTAAAACGCTATCGCTACTGTAAACATAAAGCTAGTTATGACTTATGTTAAAATGAAGTGTACTGTAGAAGCTGCTTTTACATTTGCAATATATATTTATGCATTATACATGTTTATTCATTATGTAGTTTTAGTTCATTTTTCATAATGTTTAGTTAGATGTGGCTCGGTGGCTTAGTGGTTAGCACGTTCGCCTCACACCTCCAGGGTTGGGGGTTCGATTCCCGCCTCCACCTTGTGTGTGTGGAGTTTGCATGTTCTCCCCGTGCCTCGGGGGTTTCCTCCGGGTACTCCGGTTTCCTCCCCCGGTCCAAAGACATGCATGGTAGGTTGATTGGCATCTCTGGAAAATTGTCCGTAGTGTGTGAGTGAATGAGAGTGTGTGTGTGCCCTGCGATGGGTTGGCACTCTGCCCAGGGTGTATCCTGCCTTGATGCCTGATGACGCCTGAGATAGGCACAGGCTCCCCGTGACCTGAGATAGTTCGGATAAGCGGTAGAAAATGAGAGAGAGAGTGAGTAGTCAGATGTGGGTTTTTTAGTATTAGATTCGGTTAGCATGTGTGTTGCCCAGTAGTTTTACACTAAAATTAGAACCTGAATTTAAAATTTCCATCTGTTCTGTTTGCTTTTCATTGATTTCAAGCCATTTATATATATATATACTTCGAATTAGGTGTAGTAACTGCTCTTACATTTGGAATACATAACAGTTCTTCCAATAATGTCATTGTCATTCTTCTAATAGTCAGTCAAATGGTAAGTTAAAAACTAAAAGGTTTAGTTTATTATTTATAATGTTTAGTTAGATATGGGATGAAGTAACCTTACCATAGGCTACATTGCTAGACTGTGATGAGGTGGGATTCCATCCCTCTGGTGCTTGTGATGCTATTTTGCTTTTCATTGTATTTACAGTGCTCAGTATCTTTGCACTTGTAAATAGAAACCTAGTTATAGCTTTCTGATTAGGTGTTGACTAGTTTTACTGTTTTGGGAACCCCTGCCTTAGTAGCATATACAGTAGTTTTCTAATATGTATTTCAGTTCTCTTTTACCCTTCCCTACTGCTAGTGGTGGTTAGAAACAGCTAGTTGCCACCTTTTGCATATGCACATATGCTGAGAATCACATACTTACGATACAGCGCTTGTAATTAATACAGCCTTCATATAGCCATCTTTCTCTTTCATTCTTCTTCTCGGCCCGGAACACACCAGACAACGTACACAATATGGGATTATCTGCTTAGCATCTCATGACTAAAGTCTGAGTTCAATCTGTAAATTGCCTTGATATAAAAGTAAGCATTCTCTCATGGATGTAGTGTCCGCCCATTGGTGAGAAATGTTTCTCCAAGTATTTCTTGCTAGTTGATGTGATGCCACAGGGAATAGGTAGATCTGAATCACTGTGTGAAGACTGTGACTGACCAGTCCAGGAAACACTCCTAAACACACCCAAGTGCCTGTAGCACACAGGTTCTTTATGCCATTAAGTTTTGCCAACTGTTTTACAAATGATGTTTACCTCATTGTCTAGACCCAGCACAACTTCCAAGAATTTGGCCTTCCTTCAGAGACTACAAGTCCCTGAGCAACAAGTCCCAGCTATGCTAAAGCTACAGTAGATGCAACAACAAAGCAGCGTCTCTTTTGGTTCTCTAACTACTTCCATACTTAATACTTGGTGAGTTAAATGCTCTGGTGATAAGTGCTTGTTGGATTGTGATGGATGTCATCACAATGGTACCTTTACCAATTTCTACAATAATGTCCACAGCATCTATTAGGCCATCTCTAAACAACTTTCATGGCAGACCGAAGGTCCAGTTCTTGATGACATCCTTGCTGGTGGTTTGGAGTGGTGAAATAGCATGCTAGTTTTATACAGTATTTAACTCACAGTATTTATTGCAAATACTACATTATACAGAAAGGTCCTTGAATGCATGCAAATGTATTAAAAAAGGTGTATTTGAAGGATTAATGTAGAATTGTTACAGTAATCACTGTATTTAACTAGTATTTGTTACATCGTTAAAAGTAAAAGGTATGCTATATTCCTATGAACCCCTTATAACTGACAGTTGGCCGGTACTTCTTCTTCTGTCTTCGCTTTGGTGAGGCATCAAAACTGGTTACCATCATGACATGTGCCTTGCAGCGATAGACTTGGCACTCCAGACGCCGTGTCACCAGCTCCAATGCCTCTAAGTGCTCCAAAGAATCTACCTCAAATGTCTGCCAAAGGTCAACTGTGAAGACCAAAACAGGAAGGAAAATTTCATAGCACTTACTTAAAACTAATTTAGTAAGTATTTGCAGTTTGGTGATATAAAATTGCATATCATATATAAGGGGGTGGGGTTTCGTAGCCTTGCTCAAGGGCACCTCAGTCGTGCTATTGCCGGCCCGAGACTCGAACCCACAACCTTAGGGTCAGAAGTTGAACTCTCTAACCATTAGGCCACGACTTCCCCGCAATTAAACATGTTAAAAATTCTTTGGTTTATGTCATCATTATAGAACAAATCTGATAATTAATAATTCACATACTAGTCCAAGACAGAGTAAAAAAACTTTTTATTAACTCTTTATTACTTTTTGATTGCAATTTGCAATCAATGTCTTGATAAGCCGGTGTACTGATGGGCATAACACTAAAAGAGCTTTGACCAAAGTAAAACATTCTACAATTACTTGTCACTTACATTCATGGGTCCATTTCTCTGGATCCACCATCAGATGCTGCTTGGCTACTTCCAGCTCTCTCTTTAGGGTGTTGTACTTGGCCCTCATCTCTGCAATCCTCTGTTGTCGATGCTCCAGGAATTTCAGCTTTGCACTGAAGCAGACAACACTCTGTCAACATGGCCAAAATACAGTCCCATTAACCACAGCTAAAACCACGAACAAGTGCCAGATTTGAACTGAAAGTAAATGTGCCCATACAGCTAATTCATTATTACCTTCAGTGGTAGTGGTATAGGGACCTGTATTATAACATAACAACTGAGAACTGTGGCCAGAACCACCAAATCATAACTGTATATATTTAAGGTACTTTGGGATATTACCTTGTTCCCTGCTTTTCCTCTCCTTTGCAAACTATCAACATTGTCGATCTCATAAACTTTAATTTCGTATGCATCTGAGGGACCACGATCTACCCAACGTATTTTCGACCCACTCAGAGACCTCCTTAAAGATGACAGAGTGTCCTGTGAAGGACATCTTTGATAGGATCCTATAAACAAAAATGTCAGTGTAAAAAATTAGCATGAGCATGATTAGCATAAGCATGAGCATTAGTAGAGAAAAACACATTAAATAATTGAAAAAAAATGATTTACAGATAAATGACTTACCCAAGTTGGGTTTTTTTTTGGAACTTCTGGCACTTTTTAGAGTACTGTAGAAGCAGCTCTGGTCACTGATTGAGTCATGTATTGAAGTACTACTATATGTGGTTTCACTGTCCCTCTTCAGGCTTTCATAACCGCTGCTGACCATACTGTTGCGATTGTACAGCAACGCTGTCTTACACATGGCAGGAGGAAGCTCCCCACTCAGAACACTTGTGTTATCACTTGCATGCCCACTGCAGTGGTTTGGTTTACGTGGTGCTGTAATCCTACTGTATGGGGAAGGTAAGGTGTGGCTCAACAATTGGATTTTACTTTCTGATTCCTCAGGTTCATCAATATCTGAGCTACCTTGACTAGAGGTAGATAGAGAGTCCTCACTTGCTCTAAGAACCTCAACCCGTCCATTCAGAATTTTGCTTGGATATTTGGAGGAGATTGAAGCTTTGGCCTGCTTTCTTGATAAAGACTGGGACGACCATGAGATTTGTTTTCTGGAAAATCCATCAGGAGACAGACTTGAGCTTCTATTTATTGAACGTCTGTTAGTTTTTGGTGAATTGGGGACGGTTCCAGACAACTTATAAATAGCTGCACTAGACAAGTCCTTTATACTTGACGTATTGGACTGACTATGTTTGGAAAACTGAGTATTGTCACTTTCTTCAACATCATAAAGTGGGAAAAACCTTGGAACTCTCTTAAGGCTGTGGTTATCCTGAGACAAAGTGAAGATGTCTGCTTCAAATACTGTCACCAAACCAGGACATGTAGTACTTTTGGCATGAGCGGATGCATATTGTCCTTCCAAACTTCCTATAGAACCTAAATCCTGGTGATTTTCCTTCTCAGGATGCCTGTTGACCCTTGGTGGGGTACAGTTGCCCTCTATACTCCTCAAAGAACCCTGAGTAAACACAGTATTGCTTTGCTCAAAAGGCTGTACAGCAACACACTGTACATTTGATCTACTTAAGGATCGGCTTCTGCTTGTTAGCTGCTCCAGTTTTGCACTAAATAGCTTAGTGCTCTCATCAGTAGGGGATTTGGGGTTCGTAGATTTGAGCTGATTCTCTGTGGATGACTGGGACATAGTAGGTTGCACGTGGTTTCTGTTTTTCTTATTGGGACTGTAGTTATCTGATCTTGGCACTGAAGGCATTGATTTACTATATTTTGCCCATTCGTCGTGACTTGGTTCGACAACATTACATTTTTTGTCTAGTGATGCTTTTGGACTATTTGAAGGCTCATTTTTCCAGCTTGCACAGGGATAAAGGGAGTCCTTACTGGTATGCAGTTTGTCAGTATCAAGCCAAGATTTAGTAAGACTGCTTGTGTCATAATTTTCTGCTGGTTTTACTTGAAAATCGTTTAATATCCTTTGATTTGTTGGAGAAATCTTGTCTTTGAGCTCTCTACAAAGTTGCTCACTACTTTGATTAAACTTCGTCTTAGTATCTTCTTGTTCTGCTGTCATCTCGCATGCTTTCTCCATGAACCTTGAGTCCCCATATTGGGAAGTGGAGCCAAAATCAGTTTTGGCCACTACTGTGACTGTACAAGACTGTGACTCTTTTGACCTAATATTGACTTGACTGGGGTTATTGGTAGTGCTTGAGTTGACAACATGATTTTGGCCCATAGAAGTGGGTTTGCCTTCAGATATATCTGATGATGTCTTATCACTTGTACCTAAAGCCTGAACTTCAGATACAGAATAAGCCTGAATTTGTTCCTTTCCAACACTACCAATGATCTTCACAGGCTGAGATCCTAGTGGTAAGTTCTTAAAAGAATCAAGTTCAGCAATATTTGCTATTTTTGCAGCCTTACCTGTATTAACTGGGCCACTGACCTCTACTTCTTTAACCACAGAATATATAAGTTCATCATGTCCATTCAAATCCAGTGGCTGCTGAACTGTTACAGTGATGGTTGCTTTCTCTCCTTGGTTCTCAGTGGAGAACTGTGGAATAACTTCACATCGGGTAATAGGGAAAGAAACCGACGACCCTAGGGCTGTAGCCAGGGTGGATGAGTTTTTGTCCACAGAAGGTTTTCGAATCTTGGGGGGCAAGGTGGACTTATCAGATGGTAGCCTTTCCACTGAAGAAGACCCAGAAATATCCACGTCCGTTGTTTTAGTAAGACTTTTGGATTCAGTGTCTTGTTCACATTGCTTGAATCTACTAGCCTTGTGAAATCTGGGTGAGCAAGGCAGAATTTTTTGAGTCATTTTGTCTTGAACAGAATGCTCAGATGGTATTTCCTTAATGTCCTTCCTAAAAACATCTCTCCGAGTAGGTTGTCCTTGTTCCAGGACATCACCCTGTTTTTTACACGGAAATTGTTGAATCTCTGGTTTTTCAGCCGGCATCTTCACAACTTTGCTTGAGGGAGGTTCAGATTTCATGATGGCATTTGCAGGCTGTATCTCGCAAGAATGAAGGCCACCGATTTCACATTCATTAATACATCCCAGTCGATTCTGTAGTTCGGCAAACGTGTTGCACTTAAAACACTCCAAATCGGGTGCACTGGAATATTGTTGAGCAGGAAGTTTTTTCATCTGTTTTGCATTTGGACTTGAATGTAAAATATCACCGTGCCTTATAGAGAAAGCGCTTTTAAAGTCCGCCTTGTTCCTTTGCAAAGACGGAATTATTGGCACAAACTCAGGATTACCTCTGACCTCTTTATCGTGGAGGGCACCTTTTTGATCCATACAGAACACAGTGTCACATGACTTATCGCTCTCAGAGTAGTCTCCTAGATCATCAAAGAGGTGCGGCAAAGAAACATTATGGTCCAATGAACCTGTATAGCGAAATGCTCTCAGCTTAGAGGAGTCCTTCACTTTTTTTTCTTTGCCCAAGCTTCTTGCCCCAGGTGAGCTGCAGGCTTGTTTCTAATAATAGAAAAAAAGTAATCAATCAGTATCTTTTGTTTCTTTAAGGGGGTTTTTACACCTGGTCACTTCATGCGTTTTCTGTGATCCGATAGGTATTCGATGGTAAAAAGTCCAGGTCTAAATGCCCTCCGAAACGGTTTCGTGACGGATATAAATCCGATCGCTCAAACCCCTTCAGGAGGTGGTCTGGGACGCATTTCAGATGAAACTGGACAGGTGTAAATGAATGTGATTGTTCAAGCCACATACGTCAGCGCTATACTCATCCGAAACGGAAGTACGTCACTCGCAGGTGACTCACGTGTCGTGCGTCGCGCCAGAAACAAATATGTTTTCCTATCAATTCTGGCTCCGATCTTTCACCCAGGTGTCTCGTTGGGTCTTAAAATGCACTGCTGCTGCCAGCGAAAATGCAGCAAACAGTAAATGCTGTTTTTTGTAGCAAACGCATACACCAAAGCGTGTTCCATTTCAATTACCCCGAAATGAGGTAAAATATATTTGCATATTAGGCGGGAGTAGAAAGATCGGATCGATATCCGATTCGCCGAGACGCGTTTATGTGGCTTAATGTAAATGGAACAGTTTTAACAAATCAGATAGCTATCGGATCAGAGACAACACATGAAGTGACCGGGTGTAAAAGGGCCCTAAGAGAACAGTCGATCACAGATAGAATAAACTGCTTTAATCTATTGGCAAAAAAAAATGCTTGCATGTAAATCTTGTAAAAGCATAAAAGACACACTCTGATCCTTTGTAATCTTCGAATTCTGGAGACAATCTGCAGGGTGCACAGAGCTTCCGACAGGTCTTCAGGAGAGGTGGACACATGGGCTACAATTGTCGTGTGGCAGTTGACATTTCCAAGAGACTCTTGAATGAGCATGGCCAGTTTACTTCCCCTAGTTTAAAAATAAAAGAGAATACATTGCCTGCTTGTATGATTTTAGATTAGATTAGATTAGATTCAACTTTATTGTCATTACACATGCACAAGTACAAGGCAACGAAATGCAGTTTAGGTCTAACCAGAGTGCAATAGTAGCAAGTGCAGGATATACAGTTTGTACAAGAGTTAAATAAGTTAAGGTATATAATAAGGTAAGTGGTAATATGGAGTGATTTACAGTTGTGTGTGTACCATGAACAAATATACAGATCTACATGAGATATGTGCTGTAACAAAATATATGGTTATTACTATAAACAGTAATTTACAGATATGTATGTTCTATGAATATAATATACAAATGAATATATATGTACTATAAATATAATGTACAGATGAATATACTGTATGTGTTATGAACATAATATACAGTCTATTACTATAAACTAAAATTTACAGAGGGTATGTGCTATAAAGAAAATATATTAATACGATAAACCGAAATATTCAGGAGGATATGTACTATGTTCATTCATTCATTCATTCATTTTCTACCGCTTATCCGAACTACCTCGGGTCACGGGGAGCCTGTGCCTATCTCAGGCGTCATCGGGCATCAAGGCAGGATACACCCTGGACGGAGTGCCAACCCATCGCAGGGCACACACACTCTCATTCACTCACACAATCACACACTAGGGACAATTTTCCAGAGATGCCAATCAACCTACCATGCATGTCTTTGGACCGGGGAGGAAACCGGAGTACCCGGAGGAAACCCCCGAGGCACGGAGAGAACATGCAAACTCCACACACACAAGGTGGAGGCGGGAATCGAACCCCCAACCCTGGAGGTGTGAGGTGAACGTGCTAACCACTAAGCCACCATGCCCCCTTATTATGAACATAATATAATATATTTTCCTTACATGTGTTTGATTTCGGTGTTTAACTAAAATATTTTATTGACATACTTGTTAGGGACATGTTTGTGCCCATTCAGCTTGGTCATAATAACGTTGCCCAGGTCAAGAAGACAGACCTCTGTGTTGTTCTTAGTACTCTCTCTGGTACAGCTTCCTAAGTCAATTAGGCTCAGCTTGCTTTGCTCCACATACACTGAAGAACAACAATATAGGTTATATGTGTATAAAACAATATGGTTAAAGCTCCGCCCATTTCTTTCTTTTACAATATATGAAATATTAATTTATTACATTATAAATGTATATTTGTAATAAATGCAATGATGTCAGAATCAGAAATACGAGAAACAAGTGAAATAAGTAGAATCAATGCCACTTACTCCCAGATGTGGGGCTGCTCTGAATGTGTTTTTGGCAAACATGAAGAGTGTAGAACATATGGCAGGGATGATGAAACGTCCCTTTGCACCCCGCCAGGCCTGTGTTGCGAGATGCGAGGGCAGCATCCAATAGGTAGGCTGCTCTTTCTTCCGTAGCAGCACTTACCACCCTGTTGTTGTAAAGCTAAAAGGAAATTTTGACATGAAATTTTTATCAGCACAGTCACGATGTCTGGATTATAATATTAATAAGGATTTAATTTATTCAACATGATTTTTTTGCTTCCTTATAAATATTCACATATGACATAGTCAATGAATAATGCATTTATGTGGTTATTTGTTGCAGGTCCACCATATGTCATCTCTTAATAATCATTTTAACGCACTTTGACATAGCGGAGTCTTAAAACTGTGTCTGAAGCCTTACCTGTATTCCACAGACAGGGTCTTCCTGGAGGTAAACATTTGGCTTATGGGTGTGATCACCAGCCTCAAAACCACACAGTAAATCCCTGATGGCTTCAGTTTCCCCACACACCTCCACAGCTGACACAGATACTGAGATGTTTGCCCAGGTCTTGTCTTTCTTCTTCTTAATGAGCTTGAAAAGCCAAGAAATTGCACAAGGGATTATCCCTAGGTTTGGTGTTCCATCATCACGTCCAATCATTGTGTAAGACGTTCCTGTAAACAACAAAAAGAGCGAGCGAGAAAAATACGAGAGGAGAAAATATCATTTACAAGTATGTGTTTATGTGTCACTGCTGTGTCACAGCAAGTCACATATGATATAAAATATGTTCCCGGGATGTCAGCTTCAATAAAAAATGTGAGTTGCCATTAGCCGTACCTAAACGCAATCTGCTTTTAAAGATTTATAACTTCTGTCTACGTGCCAGGAATAATGAAAGATAGGCTGCAAATTCAATTAGTTAATAGCCAGTGATGTAATTCTCCAAGGTTGCAGCAAGGAAGAATTGTTTTCGTGATTTTAGGTGGATAACTATTAATAACCCTCTAAGTGGATAGGCCACAATGACCTCCAATATAGAGACCCCACTAAAGAGAGGACAACATTAATGCATATCCATTAAGCGTCACTGCAATTCGCTACCAGAATCTCAGCCTCTTTGTGCTGACAAAAAAGTATTGGGATGTATAATTTATTAAATTTAGCATTAATTGAGAAAATGAAACAAGTCAAAGATCAAGAATCTAAATGCAAGGTAGAAAAAAGAGCAGTTCGTTTACGCTAAAGGAAGCTAGTTGAAAGCAGCCGCTTTTGCAAGTACCTGCTTTGGTTTGTCCGAAGCTTAGGATGCAGCCATCTGCTCCGGCAACAACAGACTGGAGAACCTCACACAAGCTCTTCTCACAGACCTTAGCCTAGTGAAACGATTAAACGGGTTAAATGTACTTTGTGCAAGAATTCAGGGTTGTTGTTTTTTTTTTTTAATCCTAATCTGAATCGATTGCATTAAAGTACAAAGCAGGAAGCTCTTTTTTCCAAAGAGATTTACTTGTAGGCTGTTATAAAACTCCCTGTAGTATTACAACACCTTTGGAGGGTTTTAAATTTGAGTGGCTAGCTCATGGCTAGCTGCCATTTCAAGCTGATCAGCAATATATTGATTCATACTCTAGGTCCATGTCCCATTTTACAAAATTGCTTTTGTAACCCAAGTTTCAAGTACAATCTTGGATTGTTCATTCATTCATTCATCTTCTACCGCTTATCCGAACTACCTCGGGTCACGGGGAGCCTGTGCCTATCTCAGGCGTCATCGGGCATCAAGGCAGGATACACCCTGGACGGAGTGCCAACCCATCGCAGGGCACACACACACTCATTCACTCACGCAATCACACACTACGGACAATTTTCCAGAGATATCTTGGATTGTTGTAATATACAAATATTATTAATATTATTACAGGAATAGTGTTAGGATGATACAGGACTTTATTAGACAGACAAACATATGCAAACATTCACACACACACACACACACACACACACACACACACCTAGAAATTTAAAATCAAAAGCCGTCTATGTTTAAATAATTATTTTATAAAGGAAAGTAAGAATTAAATCGTGATCCTTGTGAAGATCTTTGTGTATGGTATATGGCATATAAGGCATATGATTTGAGTGATCACTACAGTGAATACAGTGTGATCATCACCTGGGATGACTCAGAGCCAAATGTAGCATCAAACGTGAAAGTCTTTGGCGTGAAAATGGCGCCTGCTGCTGATCGCTGTGTGTTTTGTGCGACAGGCTCCAACACCATGACCTGTTTCTTATGTAGGTCCACTTTAAGGGCCTGAGACTGAGACTGAGAGTTTGCCGTCAGACCCGGGTTGAGTCTCAGCATAACTCTGACCTGAAAACAAAACGTAGGAATAAAAAACATCAGCTCATAAGTTGGAAGTTTTTGGATTTTGAAAACCACAGACGCCTCCATTGAGTGTGTGTGTACGGATGTCAAACCAGCTTGCTAAGACAAGAACCTGGGGTTAAAGCACAGAGTCAAAAGCACTAAAGTGTGTATTGCCTTTTTAATGCATTTTAACATGATACACCTGTGTTCACAGTATATTATAGATATTATACGCACAATAAAAACAGCAGAATGAATAATTGGTGCCCCCCTACCCACTCCCCAGGGCTTGTACGACACAAGAACCAGAGACCGAGCAGGAAAAATCACTACTGACCCTTTGCACCCTGGACACAACCTCTTTCAGCTCCTCCCTTCTGGCAGGCGCTACAGATTACCAAAACTGCCAGACACAGGAAAAGTTTCTTTCCCCAGGCACCAGGCAATCACCCTGATTAACACCTCACCATAATTATATTTCCCGCTTCATATCTACAAGTACTGCATTATCAGAACTGTCAGTCATCACATCATCTGTATATGTTACACACACTACTGCTGCTGTATAGTGTACAAAACAAAATATTACACAATATTGTTATTTGCACTACCATGAACTTCTCACAATTTTTATGTACATAACTGACCAGTCATATATTCTGTATTCATATTTAATACTCGTACTCTATATTGTCATCATATTGTCATTGTAATCTCATCTGTATTGTCTTGTATAGTCTGTATTGTCTATATTGTATCACATCGTCTACATTGTCTTGTATAGTCTGTATTGTCTTGTCTTGTATAGTCTGTATTGTCTTGTCTTGTATAATCTGTATAGTCTATATTATATCACATCGTCTACATTGTCTTGTATAGTCTGTATAGTCTGTATTGTCTTGTATTGTCTTGTCTTGTATAATCTGTATAGTCTATATTATATCACATCGTCTACATTGTCTTGTATTGTCTGTATTGTCTTGTATAGTCTGTATTGTCTTGTCTTGTATAGTCTGTATTGTCTTGTATTGTCTTGTCTTGTATAATCTGTATAGTCTATATTATATCACATCGTCTACATTGTCTTGTATTGTCTGTATTGTCTTGTATAGTCTGTATTGTCTTGTATTGTCTTGTCTTGTATAGTCTGTATTGTCTTGTATTGTCTTGTCTTGTATAGTCTGTATAGTCTATATTGTATCACATTGTCTACATTGTCTTGTATAGTCTGTATTGTCTTGTATTGTCTTGTCTTGTATAGTCTGTATTGTCTTGTCTTGTATAATCTGTATAGTCTATATTGTATCACATCGTCTACATTGTCTTGTATAGTCTGTATTGTCTTGTATAGTCTGTATTGTCTTGTATCGTCTTGTCTTGTATAGTCTGTATTGTCTTGTATTGTCTTGTCTTGTATAGTCTGTATAGTCTATATTGTATCACATCGTCTACAATGTCTTGTATAGTCTGTATTGTCTTGTCTTGTATACTGTAGTCTGTATAGTCTATATTGTATCACATCTGCATTTTCTTGTATAGTCTGTATTGTCTTGTCTTGTATAGTATAATGTTATTTATGTCTGTACTTTTGAGAGTCACAAACAGCTGGAACCAAATTCGTTGTGTGTGTCAACACACTTGGCCAATAAACCTGATTCTGATTCTGAATCTGATTACCTTCATAGGTACGTGTTACCCTGAATTTAGATTAGAGTTTAATAACAATTATTTAAGTAAATGAAGAATAAAAATGATTAACTAATAGTTACTTTTCTTTACAAAAATCACAGCATAATGTGATATTTCATTTTTAAGCAAGAAAACTGTTGTCAAGAATGTAGCAAGTATTTAGGCTAAATATGACGTTCAGTCATAGATTTCTCGAGAGGTAATGTTCCCGATCTCCTGAGTAGCTATGCGATGATAAAAATTGATTACGCATTACTAAAGCCCTGAGATGACCCGTCTCACAGAATTATTGCACTAGCTCGCTAAACTTGCGTCTGATACGGGATGCACTTCTTCGATGACTGGCGATATCTTCAAGTCTTTTGAGTGTCTTTTTAAATTGTGTTTATGAGAGATTAATTATTTAAAAGTCCATTTGCTCTGGCCGATTTTCCTGGTGCAGTCCCGGCTAAGTGCCTGTTCACCAGCAGGTGCTACTGTGAGAGCTGTCTACCGTGAAACTCAAGAAGATCCTCCATCGGTGTGAACCAGGAGACGTGAAAGTGAAGCGGCGTGCGCTTCAATTAAATCGATTTTTCTACTCTTGGGAGTTGGCACAAAGTAGAGAAAAGGACATTAAAAGGGTTAAGGGCTTTGTGTGAGGGTGTGATGTGAGAAAATGCTGGATAAAATCAAATCTCTTATGTAAAATATTACATAAACATACATATACAGATTAATTATTCATTAATACATTTTCATGCTTTTTAATTCGCATCACATTCTCTTCGTAAAGTGATTTAGCAAAGACAAAGAAAAAAACAGGACAGCGGTACCTTTGCCGTCTCTGGTATCTCTCTGCTCTTGCTGTGAGTCTGTAAAAGGTTCGAAGGTACAGCAGGAGGGTCCTTCTGGAGAAGACCACAGAAGTTTGTAGTATAGTGGTCATTTTCAGAACGATGTTTCCTTCTTCTTGAGGTCAAGTGCAACTTCTGGACCGCCCTGAGGACATGTGGTTAGGTGTTGTTCAAAGGAGACAATACATTAACGCCATTTTGCCTGTGAGTTCGCTTTAGTAGTCCACTGCATTTCAGAGTGCATCACTTTCCATTTATGAAGGCTTCAGCCACAGTCATTTAGAGAAATTATTTTTGCTTCCACATATATTGTCAATGATCTTCACCATATTTTCTGTCTGATATTTAAAGAAATTTGCTAAGGACACTTATGTTACCTGACGATGAAAGAGAAAGCTGCCGAGGTTCCAGCGGGTAGCATTGCAGCAACTTTGGAGGTGTTGAAGGTCAGAGGACCGCTGAAGCGGCAGAGAACCGTGGTCTCGTCATCTTTTGTCTTTTTCATACCATCCTGAGAAACCTACAAAATAAAACAGGCCTTAATTTTCCACTTGCATTATCCATTGAATTTTTTATAGAATGCCTGAGTTGTAAATTGCAAATAACTGAATCCTTTCAACATTGAACATCGGTGTACATCGGCTATGTTTATTATGCCAGAGTCTACAGGCAGTGTGTGAAGACTCATAGCCCATTTATACTTCCTTCTGAAAAGATGGAAATACACCAAAGGCACAGAGGATGGAGCAAAGCGCAGCAGTCGCTCTCCAACCTTCACTGTACCTGTCCATATCAACTGTGAATGTCTGGTAGAGGTGTGTGTATGAATAAGTAATGAGCCAGGAAAGCAATGGGAGCTCACACCCTTTCTTCAGACGTGCTTATCACAAAACGTGTAGGCTGTAGTGACTCTAACTATATTTCTCACAGCATTGTTCCTTTCAAAGCAAGCAGCTTCTAAATAGTAAATCTATCTTATTGACCCTGTAAAGGAGACTACAAGCTGTACAGCCAATAGAAACTTTCCTCAAGAATTGCTTTATGTAGAATCCTAGGAGAGCAACGAACCTTTTACATTAACGTACTTTTAAAACCCATAATGCATAACATAAAAAGAGTACCATTATTTTCTAGATAATATAGAGATGGTCTGAAATGACGTGTTAAGGAATGACGTGTTTTTTAAAAAGGTCCCATATTTGCTTGAATTTGGGAAATATTTTAAGCAGTAATATTCAAAGCTTGTCTAAAATAATAATAATAATAATAATAATAATAATAATAATAATAATAATAAAGACAGCCTAAATGAACTTGGAGTCAGAGAACCCTTCTTTTCAATGAAGACGTCAAAATGTTTGCGTTCCATATATATATGACACAAGTGTAGGTTCTATAGTTAGGTTATATAGAACCATCCCTTTCAAGAGTGTATCTCTACTGCTTAATCATTAATATTGTCTGACAGGTTCACTGGTTGAAGACAATTTATATTTAGAGCATGATTTGCCATGCTGTCTGGGTGGGAGGGACGATACTACTCACCCCCCTGTGAATCAGAGAAACACCAGCTAGTGATGATGAGCGTCTGTGAGGTCATGTATGAGCTGAGGGGATTGTCTGAGTGTGTAGCGTGTTACGCTTCAATGTGATGTCGCATGAACAGCAGAGGGACAAGATACAGTTGGAAGCGTAGAACAACCCTCACCCTCCCTGGTTGGTGACTAGAGGTGCGTCCAAAACGGTATACTCATGAACTGTTCTACTCCATTCAGTAGCATAAATAGTGTGATGTCATGTTTACAGAGACAATTCCAATAAGTAGAAATGTACTTGCTTGCACAAAATATACAAATATAAATAAGCTTTTCAACATTTTAAAAATTCTTTGCATTTTACTGAAGCTACTGGAGAGTGGTGTCACTCTACGTGAGTTTAATGTCATTTAACATTACTGGCATCATCGAATCGCGATGGTCTTATACCTCTGCAAACAATGTTAGTGCGTAGTTTATAGTTTGTTATCTGGGTCGCAGCTTAGGGAAGAGACGGTTGGAAATGTTAAATTACCAAATTAGGAGAAAGTGGAGTAAAAATCGAAGTAAATAAATAAATAAATGTTTATTATCATTTACTTAACCTTGATGCAAGAAGAAGCAACATCCTCACATTTATTTTAGGTTATCGTTTGTCAATAAATGTCTGCTTTTCTTTATCGCATTTTGCTGTTTTATTTATTTTGCTGCCCCTTTGTTCCTGAGAGACTATAAAAGCCCTGGGCTTCATTTCATTTCAGTCAGCTCTTCTGCCCTTCAGAGATCAGTCTGCGGCCTGTCTCTCTCCAGATCAGATCAGCTCTGCTCAATCTTGATTGAGGATCACTCTCTTTCATGCACACAGTGCTGGGGTACAATAGCTTCTGCAAATAAGCCTCATCTGTGTTTTATTCTATGTGAAATGAGAGAACATTGCATGCATTTCAAACAAGAAATTAATGCCATGCTGTAATGCCAATTACTGCTGAGAGGGATCCTGTGACTCATTTGGAAGAAGATGCTGGAATGGATCTGCAGAGGTCTCTGTACATCACACTGATACTCCCTCTGCTCGCCTTTTCTTTCCACTGGCCGCTCTCTACTCTCACTTTGCGCTTAGCTCCTCCAATGGGAGGGGTGAAATAAGATTTAGTTACACATACATGCACTTCTTCAGCTGAGCCCCAAGCCCAGCTAACATCAGCCCACATCAGCAAATACAAGAGCAAGTGCTGCACAGAAAAATTATTACAGTAGAAAGCTTTCCATTTCATCTTTATTATTGCACTGCACTGTGAGAATATGAATATTCCCCTAGTCATTAAATATTACCATGATATCGATTGTGTCCATATTTTTGACTGGTCAACGTATGAGAGGAATAAATCACTAAAGCACTACTTTGCCATTAACTATAGAAGGCACGCAGCCAATTTCTTGGTTTCTAATTGAGACTGGTTAGAGGGGCTGTGAATCATACACACGTGCCCTGGCTATCATCAGTGCGCACATAAAATGAAAGTAAAGTGACATGTCCTAACGAAATGCACAGGGATTGCATCATCCACTGGAGATAATGGTTCATACTGATGTCTGTCCATAGTTCATATCAAGTGCACAGAAATGTATTGGATTACATTTGAAAGCAGGGTCTGGGTTCTTTCAGGGTCTGGGTTCTAGATTAAAAATCAATGCTAATACCTATCATTTTAGAATAATAAAAAAAAAGGATTAAATGTACTTGAACAGAGCCACATACCATGTCAGCAATAGGTGATATTTCGTTATTTGAACACCACAGGGTGTCAAAGCGTGAGTGTTCTCTGACCCAGCTTTCTGTCCTCGGGTTGCTGAACTTCTGCCGTTTGTTGGGGCTTGGAGAACGAGAGCTGATGGCTCTAGGCAGAGTGTGAGAACCCGAGGCATCGTAGCCGGGTGAGACTCTGGCAACGGGAGAATTGGGCCAGATGGTCCGTTTTTGGTTTAGGAGCATGTGGATGGCCTCCCGCTTGAGCTGGCTCAGGTGAGTGAAGCAGACGTCACAGCAACCTGCAAGACCAATCCAAGAAGGCACTTGCAAGCTCTCATGGAGAAGGATGGACAGTTTGGGATCCTGGAGTAAAAAGAGGGAAAGAATGAAAGGTTGCAGTATAATATCTTGCTATTTAGTAAGTACTTGTAGTATTATGAATGTAAAGTAAACTGCAAATTCTGTGCATAGATTTGTATCATAGATCGAAATGATGTCTGGCGTGGCCTAGATGAGAAGTCACATCCGTCCTTGCACAACTCAGCTAAATGGACATCAGAATTAATTAGTGCATATGAAGCCCAATGCAAAGGATGCAGAGTCCAGACATTTTATGAGCGTGACTAACATACACCAAGGAGTGGTCCACTAACCCGTTTAAGCCACTGCATACTGTAGAGTGAGACAAATGCTGCCCACTGGTGCATCACTGTCTTTTAAATAACATTACATTTTCATTTTATCTTCTCAGTAGGAACTGGCCTTTTTTATATTCCACCCATTATTTCCCATCTTCCCTGTGTAATGAGAGGTGAAGAGGGGGGGGGAGACATGCGAGTCACTGCTCTATTGCAGAGCCTAATCGATTTAAACTAGTTTGAGAGCGAGAGAGAGAGAGAGAGAGAGAGAGAGAGAGAGAGAGAGAGAGAGAGAGAGAGAGAGAGAGAGAGAGAGAGAGATCAGCTTGTGTGTGTAATGGATATTAAATTACAAACTGTATGTCAGTCCCATGCCACAAGAAACTGCTGTATGATGAGTGTGTGCGCAAAGCCATGACGCACAGCCATATCTTAAGATACATATTTTAAATATACTGATTTAGAGTAAGTATAGTGGATATGTCCTTACGCTGGGGGAAAAGTGTCCATCCTTTAACAATCGCAGAGCTTCTTCCTTGAAATAAAGCACACGAGCGAAGCATTCTTCACATAAACGTGCCACGTCTGGCGTTACCGGTCTCTCGCTTATGTTCGTGAAAGATTTTGGGGCTCCTGAAGCTCCTGAAGCTCCTGCGCCTTCTGGAGAGAGCCGCTCGGCGCGCAGGACACCCTGAGACTGAGAGAGCGACTTATTGCTGGTCATCTGAGCGAGCTGGAGGCAATCACATGCACAAGATCGGACACATCATCATCATCATCAGCCCAGCCACATTTTTGTGTGTACCTGGATGCACTTATGCGATATTAAGCAACAACTACTACAAAACGTATGAAACACCACCTGTGGTTGCGCTTTGGGCGCGTTTTCTTAACTAGGTGCGTTATGTGCGTACGTGCGTGTAGCATTTTATACTTACGTATCTTTGTTTCCGAGCTATATCCGAAGACCCCATAGTATACAAAGATAAGTAGAATTTTAAAGTATATTTCCGTAACCTGTAGGTTCTCCCATTCAATTGATGAAATGTTGCGGGTGCAGCCGAAGGCGCATCAACGCGGAAACTATGTGGAAAGTGTTCTGTGTTCAGTGCCGTGATTTACGCGCTCCATCCATCGCTCCAAGACGCCTCTGATCATCAGTCTCCCGTCTGATCTACCGGACAAGTCCCGGTGATTAGACTTATAATCACTTAACTGTATTTAACTGTGTTAGACTAATTATTAAATTGATAGGCTTTTTTCCAAGAAAACTCTAAATAAATACAAAACAAACAAGAAGAATCGATGTTTTCTGCTTTCATTGTCTTTTCCAAGTCCGTACAGAAGAAGGGTGCCACCCAGTTATTGTCAGGAGACCTGAAGCTCGGGACTTGTTTTGGTTACCGCATGGAGAGATGCTGAACGGAGATTCATAACTGAATCGATTCATCTAAACGAGTCTTTTCGATTTTCAGTATTTGCAGGTTCTTTCTAAATTCCAAGTTCTTTATAATCGTATTGAGAGAGAGAGAGAGAGAGAGAGAGAGAGAGAGAGAGAGAGAGAGAGAGACAGACAAGAGAGAGAGAGAGACAGACAGACAGACAGAGAGAGAAAGAGAGAGAGAGAAAAAGAGAGAGAGAGAAAGACAGACAAGAGAGAGACAGAGAGACAGACAGACAGACAGACAGAGAGAGAGATAGAGAGAGAGAGAGAGAGAGAGAGAGAGAGAGAGAGAGAGAGAGAGAGAGAGAGAGAGAGAGAGAGAGAGCCTGCAATAAATTTTATAAAGGAATATAATTAATTTATTTTATGTGACCTATACAAAGTGACAATATAAAACTATAATTGTTAGCTTACTGAATTTTAAATCATGTTCCCTACACAATGTCACAATGTCAGTACAAGCCGCTTGGATATTTCGATTCATTCAAACTGGTAGTTCAAAAGATTCGACTCAGTACAGTGAGTCCTCGAGTCCTTCACTTCAACCATAGCACAGAGAAATAGCGCCTCTCACTGACAGGTTGTGTTATTCCAAAGAAAGTTGTACTATTAGAAATATGAGAGTTGAGTTGAGTTGAGTTGAGTTGAGTTGAGATTCAGAGAAAGGACATTATTGCAGTGTATTATCTATTCCTAACATTTATTCATTTCCATAGACTGCTTTATACAGGTCAGGGTCACACAGGATTTTATTATTATTATCTATATATTAGTATATTATAGTATATATTATATTATATTATATATATATACTATATATATATTATTATATATTATATAGTATATTATACTATATCTAGTATATTATATATTCAACTGCTATTCACAATCAGACAGTGTGAATCGCTCTTCGTCCTTGTAAAAAAAAAAAAAAAAAAACGATTTACAGTGTTGATGAATATAAAACACATGACTTACATAATCTTATATTACATAATCAGCAACTGCAGCATGTGATTTTAGTTTAAAAAAATAAATAAATAAATAAAAAATCCGGTTACCTAATTTTGCACAATTAAAAGCACACTTGAGAAAAATGAATAAACTTTATATTGCATTTTGCATATTATTTAGCAAAAACTATCAGGAAATGATTGTCAAAAGTGTGATAGTTATAGTAAGACCAATAAGTGTATTCTTTGAAAGAAAGCACTGATCAGACATAACATTAAACCCACTGCCGGGTGACTGAATGAATAGCATTTATTATTCCATTACAATGTCACCTACCAAGGGGTGTGATATATTGTCAGTTATGATATAAGTCGATGTGTTGGAAGAAGCAAAAGCGTCACGATCTGAGCGACTTTGACAAGAGTCACATTGTGATGGTTGAGTCAGAGCTTCTCCTACATTGAGGGGAAAAAATAATTTGATCCCCTGCTGATTTTGTATGTTTGCACACTGACAAAGAAATGATCAGTCTATAATATTAAGGGTAGGTTTATTTTAGCAGTAAGAGACAGAATAACAGCAAAAAAATCTAGAAAAAAAAATTTATTTGCATTTTAATGAGTGAAATAAGTATTTATTGTTAAAACCCTTGTTGTAATCACGGAGGCCAAATAGAAATGACAGAAGGGGCTTTTTTCCTAGAAATTCTTCCATAAAAGCCACTTAAAAGGCCACTTTTATTTTGTTATAATTTTTTTATGTAATCAGAAAAAAATAGGAAACAGCAAATTCAACTCTAGGACATTGTGAAAATTATATAATTCAAATATATGTCACAAAATATATATATCAGATTTTTCTCAATCTCAGAAAAAGTAAAAAAAATCACTTAGGAATGAATTAAATGAATCGGTGTTTCTATTTGCATGTGTAAACGGTGCATTCGGGTAATACGTAATGGTGGGCGTGGTCACCTGTGTGGCTCCGCCCAGCGCTGCCAAAGCGGGAGCGGATTTTACGACCGTCGGCGCTGTCGAGGATCAACGCGGCTCGGCGCTGTAGACACTGAAAGCAGGCGTTTCATTGTTGTTCTGAGGCGCAAGAGAAACATTTTACATTCGAACCACTACATTCGTTTCTACATCTAAAGCAGCAGCAAACATGAGTACAATTAACGTGAAGAAGCTGAAGGTGAACGAGCTGAAGGATGAGCTGAAAAAGCGTCAGCTTTCAGACAAGGGCTTGAAGGCCGAGCTCATGGACCGGCTACAGGCCGCGCTGGAGGAAGAGGCCCAAGCGGGAGACGCCGCACTTGATGCGGAAGATGAAGAGGAGGAAAATGGCGCCGAGGGCCACAGCGCTGAGCTCGAACAAGAACTAATGGGCGAAGAATTAGAGGAAGACGAAGAGCCCGCGGGCGAAAACATGGAGGCCGAGGAGGAAAATGGAGGCGGTAACGAGCCGGAGGTGGCACAGGACAACTGCGAGGAGGACATAGGACAGGACGACGAAATGGCCGACGAAGAGGAGCAGGAGGAAGATGGAGACGCCGGGATCGAGATAGACAAAGCGTTCGACGACGACGATGAAGAGGATGAGGAGGAGGAAGACGACGCCGCCGCCGACAAGATCGACGAAGAAGATGGTGAGCAAGAGACGCAGCCGACTGAGGGTGAGTGCCGGTGAAATGGGCTGGAAGCTGCTAACAACACGCGACCGCTAGCGTTAACGCGGTGTAGCAGCCGGTCGTCCGGTCACTTAAACGGTTTATAGCGTCACGGGAGAGAGGCGGCTTCTCGGCGGACGTGTTTAACGTTAGCGCGCCGTGTCGGTGTCGTGTTATTTTATCGCGCAGGTCTGACTTGGTTACCGTTAGCACGCTAGTAGCTAGCAGTAAGGTTAACTTGGATACGGTCAGGTTTTGCTAAGCTAGCAGTTAGCTGTGCTCCTGGGACAATGGGCGAAGTGACTGACTCACACTATTGTTCGTTTTAGTACAATTATTGACTTATTTACCTTTTGTACGGATGATTTTACGGTTTTTATAATCATTTAATCGGTCACTAGACAGTTTATTTATTTTTTATTATTATTATTATTAGACGACGGTGCTGCTGTTTGTCAGCGTTCTGTGTTTTCTTTTTTTTTTTTGTTTAGCATCATTTTGTTATTCAAAGCCATCTTAGAGGTTTTAAAGATCTGTATCTCGGGTCTGGTTCAGGATTTTGTAGCCTTGAGGTTAGAGATAAGACTCTAAAGATAAGTGCTCTTTATATATGTCTCTATATATACACATATATTTGATATGTTTGTGCTCGTTAACCGAATCAGCTAACAAGCTAAACCGCTCCCATTTGTGAGGTCGTCAGGTGTCGCGTCGTTGCTACTCAGTTTGAGCTGGAAAATGATCAGCATGTAAGTAAGTAACTGGTCATGAGAATAAAACCTTACCAGTTGTATTTACACACATGTATATTCTCCCTTTATTTTGTGTGGGAGGGGGGCACGAGGCACTAAAGTGTGTATAGCAAATATTATTCTTCCTCAATTGCTCATAATATTTAACATGTAATGTTAAGCTTCTCATCTGGTTCATTCCACCAGAATGATGGGCTTCTTACTTTAATATCTCTAGAGCATGAATATACACTATCCATTTTTTTTCCCCTCTTTTTTTTTGTTTTTAATTTAAACTCACCAGAGGTGGTCAACTGAATACTCGAGTAAGCGTGTGGGGAAGGAGGCCTCTGAGAGCTCCTGGATGTGTGGGCCACCCTTAACCAGGGTCCAACACGCCTGAGCATTTCATCACTGTTTGTTTTATTTTCAAAGGAGATGCGGACAAAGACATCAGTGCTGATCAGAAGAATAAGAAGGGTGTTAAGAGACGCCGAGAGGAACATGGAAGGGGCTACTTTGAATTTATTGAAGAAAGCAAATACAGCCGGTAAGGATGGGAGTAATGGCCTTCATTATCCCCGAAGTGCCACTTTTAATATGTATTGGCTTTAAAAGCCAATGCCTTACCTATAATATAACAAAAAAAATACCCTCTTTATTAAAATATATATAATTTGAGGGTTATTTTTTAAAGACACAAACCTTACCTTGCAGTGCTTTTGTGTAAAATATCTGAGAAAACGTCAGATTTTGTATATTTATTTGGATTTAAGTTTTAAAACCATATCATTGTTCCTCATATTGTTTGGCAAGGACATTGTTGTACGCACATGGTTTATGAAAGCACCCCTTTGGCTCAAAGGGATGAGGGGCGTTATGTCCAGATTTCGGCGTGTCATGTAGCCGAACGCATGCCTTGTGGCGATCGAGGTGTTCTGGTAATGAACCACATGCAGGAGATAACGAGCAGGATGGGGTCGTTGTGGCAATGTTCCAGCGTTCATTTTTCGTGGCTTGCATGCATTGCACATTTAGCTGTTCTCTGAATTAATGTTCTCTTCAAGGGTTATTTATTCAAGTTTTTTTTGTTTGTTTTTGTTTTGTTTTTTTTCTCTCTGGACGTCAAATTTGTATTGCGCTTCTTGTCTTTTGTATTTCTTGGTGTTAGTTTTGTTTTAACTTTGAGTGCGTGTGAGTAAGGAAGGTAAGGCAGTATGTTTATTTCTTGCTCGTTAAATGGGTGAGTATGATTTTATTTGTCTGGATATCACAGTCTTGTTAGACCTGAGCACTTTTCTTTTTCTATTTGATTATTTGTTTCTTAAAATTGATTAGTTTCAGACGTTCTGTGTAAGTATTTGCCTCATAATGACCTACATGAGACACGGCTTGGGACTATGAATATACTCTAGGGCTTTATAACAAATATATCATGTTGAAAATCTTTATTATTAATTTCTTAAACAAAATCAGCCTTATGACCCAAGCTGTGTGGTTAGCCCTTAAAATCACATATGCAAAACCAAACAATCTTGTGCCCTGACATAATGGTTGATTTATTTATTTTTTTAAATCTTATTGCTGTGGAAGTCCTTTTAATCTGGATTGTTGTGCCAGTGTACACCAGTGAGGGCTGATTAACCCTTTGACTTGTTGGTCTAATGTTTCTGCATCGTCTGTTTCAGGGCTAAATCACCACTTCCACCTCTGGAGGAAGAGGATGAAGAGCTTGATGATACTCTGGTGTGTCTGGATCCATGTGAGTTACTCTTCTCTGTCTGAGGATTAACACATGTCTCGGGTTGTGATAACATGAACGCAGCATCTGCGGGTAGCGTTTTGTGCCTATCGGTGACTCTCGTATCACTTTGTTTTCGTAGACAACTGTGACCTGCACTTCAAAGTGTCACGAGACCGCTACAGTGCTACTCCGCTCACTATGGAGAGCTTTGCCTACCTTTGGGCTGGTGGCCGAGCTTCCTATGGCGTGAACAAAGGCAAAGCCTGCATTGAAATGAAGGTGAGAATCGCACCCCTTTATGCACCGCATGCATTTTATCTCTCTGTAGAGTATTTAATTCTTCTGACTCTTATAATTGTGAAACTCGCAGATTATTGAGAAGATCCCTGTAAAGCATGTGAAGAGTAAGAACATGGATGTTCATGATGTACAGATTGGCTGGTCCCTGGCTAATGGAAGTTTGCTGCTTGGTAAGTGAACTGACCATAAAACTGTAGTCAGACATGCGACCCATCGTGACCACGGTACGCCACTACAGCGTTTGCACGGGGGCTTGCTGAAAGCTGCTTCAGCGTTTGCTCTAGTTGTAACACCAGCATAAAGATTTTAGTCTTTTGAATTGCTTAAGATAAATAAACCTAATGAGTACAGCTACACAGGGTATTATGCTTTTTTTGTGTTTTTTTGTTTTGTTTTTGTTTTTTTTGAAGGTGCTGCATTTTCTGAAAGGCATTTAAATTATCCAGCTTCATAATCATCGCAGTGGTTAGAATTTGTTACAGATTTCCCAAATCTATTGTTAGTTGTCCCAAGGCTGGTATTTAGGTTTGTGTGCCATGAAAAGCGCACATTTTTCCTTCCGCAGAGTATTACTCCAAATTAATGTGTGATTTATCTGACTGGTGAAACATTTCTCTTCTCTTTATTCTCACTAGGTGAAGAGGAGCATTCATATTCTTTTGCTGTCAAGGGGAAGAAGACTTCAAATTGTGTGACTGAAGATTACGGCGAAGCTTTGGATGAAAACGATGTTGTTGGCTGCTTTATTGTAAGATTTTCACCCGGCATTTCATCATTTGATTTATTTCAGTAGATTGAGTATGCACCGTCCTCTTGTCTGCCTTTTCTTTAACGTTTTTGTTTAATCTAACCACGCACAGAATTTTGATGCCGATGAAGTTGAAATCTCCTTCTCCAAGAATGGGAAGGATCTCGGGGTGGCATTCAGAGTCAATAAAGAGGCTCTGGACGGACGTGCACTTTTCCCCCACGTCCTCTGCCACAACTGTGCAGTGGAATTCAACTTTGGGCAGAAGGAGACACCGTATTTTCCTGAGCTAGAGGGCTTCACTTTTCTCCAGCAAATTCCTGTGGATGAACGAGTGCGTGGACCCAAAGGGCCTGAGACCAAGAAAGACTGTGAGGTAATTTCAGCAGACCTGCAAGTCCAGGAAAAAAAATAGGACTCAAAATACACTCTTTTATGTACATGTAAATATTTTTTAATTTGATCATCTAGGTCATTGTCATGGTTGGCCTTCCTGGTTCAGGGAAGACCACATGGGTGACGAAGCATGTCGAAGAGAACCCTGGAAAATACACAGTACTGGGAACTAATACCATTGTGGAAAAGATGATGGTGAGCATTCTCATCTGTTTGTGTGCACCATTGCAGCTTTTATTTTTCTAAATAAATCTTTTAATTTTATCATCAGTAAAGCATGTAACTAAGCATCTCTCACTATCTACAGATTAACAGTTTGAAGCGTCAGAACAAAGACACCGCAAAACTCACTGCCATCTCCCAGAGTGCACCTCTGTTTCTTGGCAAGTTCATTGAGATTGCTGCTCGTAAGAAGAGGAACTACATTTTGGATCAGGTGAGTGCTTGTTCAGTCTGTCACCATATGGATGGGAGGAGGGATGTTTGTGGGGTTTTGTTTGTTTTTCCTTTTCGTTTCTTTTAAATTAGTATTATTGTAAACGGTTTGCTTAACCTCTCCATGCTTTTCTCCCCGAAAGACCAACGTTTCTGCTGCCGCCCAGAGACGGAAGATGTGTCTCTTTGCTGGCTTCCAGCGCAAAGCTGTTGTAGTCATGCCCACAGACGAGGCGTACAAGGAGCGCACTCAGAAGAAAGCTGAGACCGACGGTAAAGATGTCCCCGAGCACGCCGTACTAAAGATGAAGGGTAAGTTCTCATTTATCTGTAAGTTGTTTAATAACAATGAGTACTCCACTACTGCAGTTGAAGTGTTGTTGAAATAGCTATTCTAACCGATTTAAACACACAGTTAAGAAAACTGATCACCCTGAGCCTTTTAAAAAGTCATAATAGTAATAGATTAAATGGAAATAAATAAATAAATGCATACGGTACAGATTGGCAAGATGAGATCAGTGTGATTCACATTCATTTTTATAATACAAAAAGGTTATCACTTCGACGACCTCCTGTTTAGTTGGCTCAAGTACATTTACGGCATTTAGCAGACACCCTTATCCAGAGTGACTTGCAACTGAGGGTTAAGGGCCTTGCTCAGGGGCCCATCAGTGGCAGCTTGGTGGACCTGGGGCTCGAACCCATGACCTTCCGATCAGTAGCCCAACACCTTAACCACTGAGCTACCACATCCCTGATTTTTTTATATATATATATATATAAAAAAAAAAGTAATACTGTTGAGTGTAAGTGATCTGTCTGGCTTCTGCCATAAGATGGTGGTGTGCTTTTTAACTAGCAATAGATGTTTTTACACTAGTGTTTTTTGTTTAAGGTGCAGTAAAATGTCACTACTTTGGCACTTGAATCAACTTTTCATTGCTTTAAACCATCTAGATGTGTGTCGTTCTTCAAATGTTGTCTTGGCCCTAGCCGAAAAATATCATTTTGCCTTCCTGTTCAGGCATATACACGTTGCCAGAAGTGGGCGACTGCTTCACAGAGGTCACCTACGTGGAGCTGCAGAAGGAGGAGGCTGTCAAACTGTTGGACCAATACAAGGAGGAGAGCAAAAGTGCCCTTCCACCAGAGAAGAAACCTAACCAAGGCACACCCAAGAAAGGTGGTCCTCGCAGCCGTGGGGGCAAAGGCCAGTTCAACAGGGGGGGTGGTCCGGGTCCACGAGGGGGCAGAGGAGCTTTCCAGAACCGTGGCAACTTTAGAGGAAGTAAGGACATCACTTCGTACTACTTTTTTGGTTTGCAATACTGTAAAGCTGTGTTATAAACTTAAAATTTCAAGATACATACAGGAATTCAGACTGAAGGCTACAACCAAGTTCAAGCTGACAATACATGTATCTGTGTGGTATTAATTAAAGCCCTAAAGTAGAAACAAATGTGGAAAACCAAGCAACACGGATGCATACGATTGCATGTGATGTCCAACATGTCCTTATATGAGTCTCTTGAATGTCCTGCACACGCAAGTTAATTTACTTACCAACAGCCTGTTTATGTAGGAAGTAACCAGGCTTCTGTGTGTATCCTTGCCATATTTTGGAAAATCTTCCAGTCTGCGGTATTTGAACACAATGCCGTCCCTTGACTAATCAGGGGTAATAAAAGAAAAGAGACCTGCAGTAAAACGTGTTCAGGATTATATAATGCTGCAAACTAAATCTATGGCAACAAATTGCCTTGTACTTCAGTTTTAATATTAACCTGCAATTCTTCATTCTCACTTAAACATGGTGAGGTAAACTGTTTCCCATATGCAACCAAAGAGGTTGAGTAAATGTGAAAATGATGCCTGTTAGGATTCTAGTTAAGATCTTAAGGCAGAGCTGTTGGACATTAATGGCCATCAGTGCAGAGCAAAAGCCAAGGGGATGAGGTTGGACCACCACCTACCTGAGAGTTGTGACCTAAGTCCAGCTTGTGGAGATTGTGGTCTTCTGTTAGGACTTGAGGTTCTGCAGCCAGTACTGTCTACTTGCACTTACAGACTGTAGGAATGTTTTTAATTTAACTCTTTTCCGTTAGTGCCTGGTCCCCGTGGAGGCTTCGGTCGGCCACCCCGAGGCGCTCTGCCACCTCCTGCCTACAGAGGTGGCTTCCCCAGCCGTGGCAACTTTGGACGAGGTGGTGGAGGACCCCCTAACAGAAACATGGTGCCTAGAGGAGCTCCTGGCAGAGGTGGCATGGGCAACATTGCAAACAGAGGTGGAGCCATGAATCGTGGAAAGCCAATGCACAGAGGCAATATGAACCGTGGAGGTGGACACAGTGGTGGACCCAACAGGGGCAATTTCAACCAGGTAAGTCTGACTGACTTGCAGATTCCTCTTTTATGTCATTGTTAATGACTCTCATATCAGTGCGTCGTTACTTATGCACAAGAGTAAGACTTGGAAATTGTTTGTAGAAGTTCCGTGGACGTGGTGGAAACCAGCAGAATCGTGGTGGATATGGCAACAGGAATGGGAACTTTGGCATGAATAAAGCCCAAGCCTTCAACCAGAGCTGGCAGCAGGGGGTAAGTATGAGCATACTTGTCATCAGGAAAATAAAGCCCATGGTGACAAATTGTTTACTATTAAATTTAAATTGAACTGCCAGAATAACTTTATGCTAAACACACACCGATGTATCGTGCTGCTTTATGATTGAGTAACGAGATCCTTTTTCTTAACCCCTTAGTTCTGGAACCAGAAGCCATGGAGTCAACAGTACCACCCAGGATATTATTAAGCGGGCTTTTGTATTAAAGACTGGTGGCATGTGGAGGACTCCCTCTTGTGACCACAGAGCCCCAACGATCTACTTTTACTGTCTTTTAAAGAAAATAAAACGTGTTTTAAGATAATTTACACGTGGACATGCATTCCACATCCCAATATCAGGTCCCCTGTAGATGTGAGGGGTTCCCTTTTCCATACCCGTTTTGTAAAAAAAAAAGAAAAAAAAATCCCCTCTGTCCTTATTTTAGACCTAACTATTTGATATATGGTTATATCAAGAACCACATTGTTCTGTTTGTTCTGCATGGGATGCTTTTGAATTTCAGAGTTGTGGATTTTATTGTCATTTTTACTAAATGTAAATTATTATTATTTTGCAAGTATGTTTTTGTGTAAGGATCATGGCATTTGAGAGGATCAGATCTTACAGATCTGTTTGGTAACATTTTAGAGGCTATTAAAGGCAGTTGTAGTGACTTAGCAAAAGAAAAGCCTGTTCACTGCTCATAAGGAAATCATTATTTTACTTTTATTTCGTTACTTTTTTCTGTCATTTTTGTGTTCCAGTCCAATATGTACTAGTTAATCTTCATAGGTTTACAATAAATGGGTTGTTTGCTTTTGTACAACTTGGATTGTTATTATTTTTCTTTTTTATTAACTACTACAAGTTACATCAAATAAGCTAGACTTTGAATTATCAGATTATGCTTCTCATTGGACCTTCCACACTTAGAATATTAAAGGTTAAGTACATTTCTGAGCTTATTCTTGGACTTTATATCTGGTCCAAAACTGAAAGAGCTTGTACAGAGGCGCTGTATTGGAAATCAGAATTTATCACTTACTGTTTGTAAACCATGTTACACAAACTGCAACTTCTATAATATAATATATAGGCAGACATGCTTCTAATCGTGAAAGGATAATTATTCTCTTATGAATGGTCAAGCAAAGTATTACATGCTTTTATAGAAAGTAGGTCATTATTACATCTGAGATACACAGAGAAAATGATCTTTTTCAATGTCCGTATAAGTTCAGGTTTGTTTAATGCGTCCACAGGGAAGATGAGAAGGTAAATGTTTCAGCTTAGATATCTTGCAGTTGGCTGATTTTTATTTTTATTTTTTTATCTCGTGTTGCAGAATTGACCAGCGTGTAACCTCTGAATGAATGATTCCTTTTACGGCTGGTTTCAGAAATTCATCATAAACAAAAAAACCCCTTCAAATAATCATCAGTGGGTGCCAAGTTGTTAAAAAGAAGCCCTGTTTTGTTTTTGAATGCGTGTCTGATGTGGTGCAGTTCTAGCTATGTGGTGGGAAATGACCACCGGTATCTTGGCAGCTATTTTATTAACTGTAATGAGAAAACTTGCACCACCTTTTAAGTTTGTTTTACCCTGGAGCATACTGACTGGTATTTCACACTGACGTCTTTCTTCTTTAAATTAAGTCTCCTCCATATAAAATATAAATACTGTATTAATCTACTTAGGATCTTGAGAGCTGGGAATCTGTGAGATTATAAGAAATGTTTATTATTAAGCGCTGGAGTTACATGACTGGGTTAAAGGCATTGTGGATTGATGCATTAAAAGTGTCCTTTGATTTACTTAAAGTTTTGTATTGTGCTATTTATCTTACACGTTTAACCTGTTCTAGTTTGATATTGCAAAAGGTGTCCATGGCGTTTAAGACTAATAAACGTATGAAACTGTTTCCATTGGTGCTGTATTGCCTTACTTCACTACTCCGAAAAATCCACCAGTGTTGAATAAACCCCCCCGAGTTGTAGAACGCTGTCCGTGTTACATCAACACTCTGGTTTGGGGGGGGAATTTAATACTGGGGATCCTTGTGTATGCTTTCTTTTAAATCTTTCTCAGAAATTATGCTTTTATTTATTTTTTTTAGAAGGTTGAAAAGCAGTATGTTCTTATGGAGCATAGCAGCACTATCTAAACAATGGCAGCAGACTGATCTGTACTTCACGTTCTTCTGTTCCAGTCGTTCAACCCCCTTCGATCAAGCTTCTGGATTTTCTTTTGAATGTAAGGTCAGTGTTTTCAATTTGTTGTGACTTTAATCCCTGATTTGTACATAAGCTGTGAACATGACACACTACTTTCCTATAATGACATGCTTTTTTTGGGAGATGCTCCTAGCGATGCAATTCTAAGGAAATTCTTGGAAAAGTCTCTTTCTTTCTAATTAAAGAGAAGATCCTAGTGAAGATAAGTTCATATTCATTCATAATGCATCTTAACCTTAAGATAGTGAGAAGTACATTTAAGAGGCTTAAGAGTTTCTTTGTTTCAGAGGAGAAAATGACTGAAAGGTGAAGAGGAAGAAATGTATTCTATACAATATTTAATAAAGATTGTGAATTAATAAACTCCTACAGGTTAAAATCTCCGACACAGCACAGAAGTGACGTATATATCTGTTGTCATGTGACGTAACCAAGCCGAAATAGTGACGGAAATGATATCATTTGTGTCTGATATTTCTGCGCTGTCTGAGATGTTTACATTTAGTTTTATTACATCTGTAACATACAGATGTTAGAACATCTCTATTATAATTCGGGCACAGACGTAATCCCTACACAATATGACCTCGAATATCTTACATACTCCTTTTCCAGCTTTTAGACTATGCTCACAGAAAGTGTTTATCTATCTATCTATCTATCTATCTATCTATCTACACTAAGAGAATCCTCTATAGCCCCGCTTATGCAAGGTGTTCCTCAGGGCTCTGTCCTAAGCCCACTGCACTTTATCATCTACATGCTGCTCCATGGTCATATTATATAGGGTAAAGGGAGAATGTCATACCTAGTAAAAGGGTTAAACCCTGCCTCCTCTGTAAGGTAAGAGGAACTGAGATTGGTCCAGATTGGTCCTAAAACACTTATGAACTTTTTTAAGCTAAGTTCTTTAGCTCTCGGATCATTCTTAGAATCTTTATGAATACGGGCCCTGATCTTTGTGGCTTTAACTGGGGTAGATTGTTGGTAGCATATGGGCTGGTTTGAGTATTTCAGAAACTGCTGATCAGTTGGGAAACAAGAGTCTCTAGAGTGTACACAATGGTGCAAAAAGGAGGGTCTGCAGATAAATACACCCTGTAGATTAGAGATCTCAGAGGAGAATAACCAGATTAGTCTGAGCTGGCAGAAAGTCTATATGAACTCAAATAATCACTCTTTATAACTGCAGTGAGCAGAAAAGCATCACAACACAACAAATTGAGCTTGAAGTGAATGAGAGAGAAAAATCCACAAACCACATCAGAGGTTTGATCAGAAGGTTAAGAGACAGAACACCAGTTGTGTTTCAGGGTCCTAGAGTACACAACATACTCTCAAAGAGCTCCATAAATGTTTCTAGATCATTGTGACACAAGCTCTAACATGCATGTCAATCTGGTGATACTACGCCTAGAGCAGAGCCTTGAAGCATTGCTAAAGCTCAGCAGCAGCTTCTGGAGGGTTTGATGTTGGCTTTGGTGAATGCTGGCAAAGGATGAGGAACTTGAAATGTGGTAATATTGAAACACTTCATAGATCTGTAATTATCATATCACTTAAAACATGCCGTAAACTAACACGTACATCAGGAATATCAATGTTTATCTGCTCTTCGTTTCTAAGTGTGATATTTTGGGGTTTAGCTTGGAGTAATAACAGTAGATGATATATTTCCATACCTTTTGTGTGGACTAGTGCAAGCAGAACAACCATTTAAAGATGTAATGTTTGTTTTGTCTCTTGTTTTCACAGATATTTTTTTTGTCCAATTCCAGTTACTGTGAAAGCGGGGGCGTGGACGAGGAAGGTAAATGCTAGGAATCACACATCTGTCACTGAAATAATGAGACAAAAATAAATTAAAGCTCATTTTGTGTTCACAAGCCTGCCTCCAATTTCCTCTTTGCCGAAGTCGTCTACAGTTATATTAAAATAACCATGAATTCTAAGATATTCTGTATGTTTACAATGATTCAGCAATATATTTTATTACATTGATTAGATGAACAAAAAACTGTGTAGACGTGTTGGTCTAAGTAAAATTTTATAATTCATTTTTATCATCAGTACATCAGTACAGAGGGGGCACGGTGGCTTAGTGGTTAACACGTTTGCCTCACACCTCCAGGGTTGGGGGTTCGAATCCCGCCTCCACCTTGTGTGTGTGTAGTTTGCATGTTCTCCCCGTGCCTCGGGGGTTTCCTCTGGGTACTCCGGTTTCCTCCCCGGTCCAAAGACATGCATGGTAGGTTGATTGGCATCTCTGCAAAATTGTCCGTAGTGTGTGAGTGTGTGTGTGTGTGCCCTGCGATGGGTTGGCACTCCGTCCAGGGTGTATCCTGCCTTGATGCCCGATGACGCCTGAGATAGGCACAGGCTCCCCGTGACCCGAGGTAGTTCGGATAAGTGGTAGAAAATGAATGAATGAATGAACATCAGTACAGTATCAGCAGTACATTTTTGCCCAAAATGCAGTATTAACGGACTAAGTAGAAATCACCACCGTTTTAAGGTTTCACAAGTAAGATTTTCTCATTTCTTTCTTTCCCTATCAGCATAGCAAACGTTTACTAAATCACAGATTAATCCATGAAGGTGTCATTTAAAAGATATTTTTTGTTGGCACTGTCTTTTTTGCCTTTTGTCCTGCACTGTCTTTGTCTTTTTGCCTTGTCCTGCACTGTTTGCACCAGGTCGCACAGATGCACTTTATGTATCTAGAACTAACTTAGCTGTAGCTCCATGTTCCTGGAGAAACGTTCTCTCATTTCACTGTGTACTGCAACAGCTACTTGACTTGAGATATATATATATATATATATATATATATATATATATATATATATATATATATATATATATATATATATATAGATAGATAGATAGATAGATAGAGATATAGATATGAGGTGTTTCATGCATCACATTAGATCTCTCCACTTCCAATTAACCTGTAATATTCTGTTCCAAGCATCACAGATATTTTTGATTTGAACTAACGTATAGCATTAAGTCATTAGCATTAGAACAACTTCCTGTTTCATGCTAACCACACTCATTAATATGATGGCACATGAATTATGTCATGCCTGTTATATCCTGCAGTTCACCACAAGGGCTTCGGAACATACAGTTATGTTAAACTGTCCAAATATCCTCTAATAAACGCATTAATGAGATGTGTGCGTAATGAGACATTGTGGCAACAGTTTGTGGAAGGACCACATAATAAATAAATAAATAAATAAATAAATAAATAAATAAATAAATAAATAAATAAAATGTATAAATAAAATAAAAGGAACACATATGGGGATGTGGTGGCCTAGTGGTTAAGGTGTTGGGCTACCAATCGGAAGGTTGTGAGTTCGATTCCTACGTCCACCAAAGCTGCCACTGCTGGGCCCCTGAGCAAGGCCCTTAACCCTCAATTGCTCAGTTGTATAAAAAAAATGTAAGTCGCTCTGGATAAAGGCGTCTGCTAAATGCTGTAAATGTTATATAAATAAATAAAATAAAAAAAGGGTCACATATGAGTGGTTCAGGTGTCTACATATCTTGGTCATATCTTCTATGACATTCATGCGGTGCAAAGTGAAGTATGCAAAGCAGAGTAAACAAAGCTGTGATTGACTTGTGTGTGTCTACAGTCTGCGCTTTACGCAAAAACAAACACTGCAATAACCAAAGCTGCTGCACTTTCAAACGAACACCACGAGCTCATACACACAGATGTCAGTGAAAAATACTTTACTTCATATACCAGCAGTGAAAAAACACAGTCAAAAATATAACTTCTAATTATTTCCATCGTCTGATGCGGCGTCACTTCGGTTGCCAATAATAATTAAAAAAAAACAAAAAACACCGAGATAATAATAAAATATTAATACGTTTACACCAGATACATACAAACTTATAATAAAGTGCTCGATGTGATTTAACCAGGGCAGAAGACTAAGAAAAAAAATCATTCCAAAATAAAAAGCCCAAGTTTAAAAGAAGCTTTAAGTACTGTGCGTTTTTTTTAAAGGGGGATTTCTGGAGTCACACGAGGGAAACATTGTCCATGGCGCAGCCGCATTTCTCGACGATCATGTTCGGAAATTCAGCTACTTCGATTTCGGTGTAATCGCCCTTTTTGACCAGGTACATCATAGGCAGCGGTGCGCTTTCCACCACCGCGCATTTCCTTTGGCCGTAAGTATAAACCCCGCGCTGTGGCTGCCTACAGACCCCCGAACAGCGGAACGCCTGATAACCTGCAGGCTCGATCACCCAATACTGTGTCCAGGTCAGTGCGCGGAAATTAATGAAGTATTCTTCACGGCAGCACATGTCCTTGTTTTTATTTGGCTCGCAGTCACCATGAGAACTAAAGAAAGGAAGAAAGTGGATCAATGAATGTGATCAGAATAACATAAACAAAAATATATATATATATATAAACTCCTGTATATATACACACCTATATGTCTATATGTAAGATCTGAGAGATTTCTATTCTTTAAGCAACATGCAGTTTGTGTAATAGATGTTACGTGTTATAATAATTGCAGAAAGTATATCAAGTATATCAGAGATAGAAATAAATACACATTGTGTGCATTTAAAGAAGGGCAGGTACAGTTTAGCACTATTTTTAGTATTAGTCCCATTTCAGTTTAACATTCAGACCAGAAAAATCTGGAACACACGTTCTTGGAATAGATAAATAAAGTTGTCATGCTTACCCAAACTCTTCAAGGTTAAGTGTGTAAAGGACGAGTTCAGGTTTCCCCAGTATGTCGCTCGGCTCCTGAGTGGAAAACTGGACGCTTTTGGCCATTTCCGCTGCGTAACTGCCAGGTCTCTCGCCCTCGATCCACACCTCCAGGTGCATGGGTGCGTTCCGCTCACTCTTTGACCAGTAATGCACAGCCTGCGTGACATCGAAGCTCTTCCAGCCAGATTCATGGATGGGAATCAACCTGAAGAGAACGTGGGCGCGCACAGTCAGCATCAGACGCGCAACACAGAAACCGTGCGCACTGGTGATAGTAAACGATTCAAAGGCACACAATGGTGTGTGTGTGTCTGTGCGCTCGGCTTACCTAGAGTCAACCAGAGATGTGCGGTTCGAGCCGTTTCCGAACACCTCCACCCAGTAAATGCTGACTCGCGCGTTGTTTACTGGCCTCTGAGCTTTCCTCTCGGGCATGGATCGCTTGTGAGGCGCTTTCTTGTAAAGCTTCAGCTCGGCCATGGTCACTTCGCTGTTGTCCGGAATTCTCGAGTTCATCTCGAACACCACGCGTTGACGTGTCGTGTCAGAATACACGAACTCTCCGGAGATGTCTAAAAGAAATAACACCTATTAACTAAACGGCTTCAATCGTTTGCGTAATGCTTAAATCCAAAAACATTATTCTTCTAAAGGTGTAACAACAACAATAGAATACTACTAATAATAATAATTATTTTTATTATTATTTTTATTATTATTATTATTATTATTATTATTATTATTATTATTATTATTATTGTAGAATTCTCACCTGCGTTACCCGGGATGCCGCGTAAAATCCCTGCCAAACTGGGAAGAGAGCGGCGCCTCCTTTCATGGTGAAGCTTCAGCATGGAAATGTACTTGTTCTTAATGTGCGCCGGCACCACTAGGTTCTCAAGGTCCCGTTTATGAATCTGTGGAACCTCGTTGAGTCCTAGTTTCTTCAACAAGGCGTCCTTCATGTCGTCGTGCGTAAAGGCATCTGTCAGTGCCAGAATGAGCGCGCAGAGGAAGCAGGAGGCAAAAACAGAAGCCATGGTTAAGCTCCGAAGAATTTCTGAAGTTCTTAGTCCTTATTGCAAAGAGTAGAAACGAAGCACTGGAGCTTTGACAGCGAGCTTCGCACCTTATATGCACCCGCGACCCCCAACTGT